>NW_008685745.1:11447-19937 GCF_000695815.1 Acanthisitta chloris | reverse complement strand
GCAGTTTTGCTGGTGTATTTTCTTACCCTAAGCATGCTGTGTACCAATGTTTGCAATAATTATTTGGGACTGGTTTTATAGCTAGTTCATTGCAAACTTTGATCCCCAGTTTTCAGCTAACTAGGAATCTCTGAGCTGAAGCATCCCCTCGGTTACATTCATAAGTCTGAAGTGAGTCAGGAGGGCAGTGGAAAACATGAGGCTCCAGCCAGCAAGAGCCTCAGCAGATGTGCTGTTTTCCAAATCCAGCATCCAGAAAAAAAATCGCCTTCTGTGATATATGGAAAAGGTGCAGTGATTTATATTCATGTACTCAGTGGATAACCCCCCCCCCCAATATTCTTTGTAAACCCTTTTTGTTTTCTATTCTAGTTAGCAATAAGGGTTGGCTGGAGCTAAAACAAAACAACAGGCTTTAACAACAAATTTAAGTATCAGTTCAGAATTTAACTGTTGAAACTTACTGTTCAGTCAAACCGGTCTGGATGGACAAGGAGTAAATCTGAGTTCATAAATTTCTAGTTGGAAAGTTTAAAAAGGGAAATGTATGCAAATTACTCCCTTTAGCCAAAGTATGCTATATTATTGCAGTAGCTTTCTGGTCTAACTTCTTGGTTCCATGAAAGGTTTTGCCTTTTCCATCTTAAAATTCTTCATCTAGGATGGCCTTTTCATGACTCTGTCTTCCCTGTATCTTTTATTTACTCAATATATGGACACAGACTAGTAGCCCGGGATATTATTTATTGCTTCTGTGTTCTCATCCCATGTGACTGATAATAAGAGACAGTGTTGCTTGTAGTTGAGTCTGCTGCTTTTAATGCAAGATGTTTCCTTTGAATGAAAATCTCATCATGTTCTTGTCTGCACTTCTGGTTTTCAGATTGCACACAGAAGGGACAAGATAAAGGCTTTTAATTACCGTGTTTGCCCACTTCTTGGTTCACTAAATTGAAGTTATTAGCTTTTTAACTCTCAAAATCATTGAAAATCAAGGCTGGTTTTTTATTGCAGTATTAAACAGTTCTTTAAAGAATTGTGAAAAGTTGTTGTTCTGACCCAAATGTTTGTGTCTATCTGGAAACTAATAACTGTAGAGAGACTATTGGGTATTTTGTGTGTGGGTTCCCTCATACTTCTCTCTATTACCAGCTTGATGGAGAAGGGACCCTTCTCAGGAAAAAGCATGCACTCATTTTCTGGGTATTCCTTAGCTTTTTAGCAAGTCTGCCAAGTGAAGATTACTTGTGGCATTGTCTCTGTTCCTATGAGCCACTGGACTGCTCTGAACTTGATGGCAAGTTTGAGTTATTTCTTCCAAGATCTGGATTTTACGAACAGGCAGTTTGCAGATGAATTTCTGTGTATTTGCTTTATTCCCTGTTGTTGCTAATGGGAGCAGAGGAGCTTGGAAGCATGCTGCTTTCAAATAGCCCATTGCATGCTAGTGCTGTTCATTAAGCTAACCTGGCCTTATCAACACAGCTGCTCTTGCTGCTGCTTCTGTACAAAGGGTAGTCAGGTGTCTACAGCAGCAATGGTCCTTGTGTAACATTTCTAGCCTCTCATCATCTTTGTGCCCAGCACTGCTCTCTTTTTGTGAAAAAAGAAATATATCCCATGGGAATGTGAGTCTTTATCTTGGAGACAGCATAATATTTTGGGTTCATTAGCACAGCTCTCAGTGCAGAAGGAATGTCGTCTGTGATGGTTTCTGGCTCTTGGACAACATTGCAATTAAAAAAAAAAAAGGTTTATAACGTTTAAAAATGTTTCATCTAAGTATCTGGCATAAAACATGTGAAAGTGTTTAGCATGGGTTAGGAGTAAAGAAAAGAAAGAAGTATGGAAATAAAAGAGAGTTTGAATTTTTTATGGCTGTGAACCTAACCTAACGTGTTGAGAAGTGCTTGGTTTGGGAAAATGAGCATTGTGGTTAGGGAGTGCAAAGAAGATGAGTACTCCAGAGGGTGAGTCGTCTGCCTCTTAAAGACCTTTTTCCAAAAGCACTGCTAATGAAGTAATATCCTTCAAAGCAAGACTGGTATTTTAAAAGGTAGCTCTTAAGGGTTGAATACATAGAATAAATGAGGAAGTGAAACTTGTATCATCCCCCACAGAATCTCAAATGCAAAATTTCAGCATACTGAGAAGCAATTGGACAGGGAAGAAAAGGAGGAGGTTGGCTCCTTCTCAACATAGCATGTCTCTGTCAGCCTCTGTTGCTGCAACCATTTTGACCATGGATACAGAAAAGTGGTGCCTAAAGTTAGGAATCTGAACATCCTACCTGGTAGGGCTCTTTAGTGTGTTGTTCCTTTTCCATTCTCTTCCCAAAATGTGGTGAATCAGACTTCCCTACTGACATGAGTAAGTGTCTTGTATATGTTTTGCAAATTCATGATTAGGTATCTAAAAACGAAAATGCATTTTTCTTTCATAATTCTAGGCCTTCATGTTCTTAACAACTCAGTTTTTGTTCTCTAGATGAGTGTAGCAGTTGGAGCCTGATGCATCCCCACCCTGGCCAACTTCTGAGGTTTCCTCCTGTTTGCTTATAGCCTTCTGTGAGGACTGAACTCTCTTTTATTGGGCAATTTTATTCTAGTTTATTTCTTGATTCGTAGATCTCTTAATACATCTGTGACATATAATTTCTGCATATGACTACAACTTTGCTGTTTTACATAATTGCTGCCACTTATCTGTCTTTTGTGTCTCTTTTTTTTTAATTTTATTTTTATTCGTGCTTCTCACTTAGAAGATAAAGGTGATTTTCATTTGTCTGCCTTTGCTTAGGAATCTTATTTTAAACAAAGAGAACGAAATGACCAAAGAAAGTGGCCAGAAATGCTGTAACAGCAGTTCAGCACTCCCTTCTCCACATTATTCATTCTGCAAGGGGAAGGTAGGAGATCGCTGCTTAATATTTAGCCCCTGTCACTCATGTGAGAATACGTACCAGGACCACAGTTGGCCTACTGTGCTTGTCTTACCATGCATCTTTGCTAACATTTTCACTTGAATCTTAAAGGGCTGTTTTTCAACAGTGCTCCCACTGAAGTTGTTTCTTTCTGAGAGCACTAACAAGATTCAGAGGACATGCTGCAGCAGCCAAACTTTGCACCTCAGGCAGATAAATAGCTGCACTGTAAAAGCTTCCCTATGTAATAGGTGGCAAAATCATATATATATATGTGTGTGTGTGTGTGTGTATGTATGTATTTAACATGCCGTCAGCCAAGCTAAAGGGAAGGTAATTGAAATAAACAGCTGGCAAACATGGTTAGGGGATAGAAAAGTGTTTTAGGAAAAATGTTTGGGTTTTTTGTTGTTTGTGGGTTTGTTTCATTGAACAAATGTTGTCTCCACTCTTTCGTGGTGGCTGTGGAATTGCAAGTGCTGAAGTGGAGAATATGTGATTCCTACCGTGGGATGAAAAATGAATGCAATGTTTGCTTCCATATTTCTTATCTCTGTCAAATAGGTATAATCAGACTTGATTTTACATAGTTAACTCAACATCCACTTCCCTTTCTGAATCCTGTCTGGAGGCCCCAGATCAAGCAACAGTCTACTGTATATGTAAAGATCTGTTTACATACAAAGTATTTAAATTGTTTTTATTTAAGATAATATTTGTATATTTTAAGACTACAACTTCTAGATATAACATGTTCTTGTTATGTAAATTCTGATGATGTTTGGAGCCATGTATTTTCAGTATCTGAATAGAGTACATCTGTCTAGGTATAACAGGAAATGTAAGCAGAAGGTCATGATGTAAAGGTTTTATTTTTTGAAAAGCATCCTACAAAACAATAGGGGGGTATTTTGTACAAATATAAAAGAGCCTGAGGACAAGTCATGCTCTGCCTTTTCTGTGTGCCCAAAGGTGGGTCAGGCAGCTGGCTCTGAAAATAGCCGTTTTACACATATCAGAAGGAAAGTTCTCCCTGAAAATTAGGTGGAAATTAAGTTATGTCCAGCAGCAAAGTGAAATGTCTTCGGCAGACTTAATAGGGACAGGCACAGCCATCACCCTAAAGTGTTAAGAATCAAAGAACTTGCCTTTATTGTGGAGTTAATTCAAGTGACAGCTAGCACATGGCATCCTAACATCATTCTGAGGCATGAGTAGGGACTGCTCAGGCATGGCAGTGCTTTTGGGGTGAGTCACTTGCTTGCCAAGGGGTGGCCAGAGCCAGCCCAGCTTTCCCTGATCCCTGGTTGGGCTGGGCTGCAGACCAAGCTGGGATAGTTGCAGAGACGAGCAGGTCACTCTGCCTGCAGTACCTCTGCTCACAGGCTGATTTGGCCTGTGTGTAGGTAGCCCAACTTAAACGCTTTTGACTGTGGGCTTAAGAAGGTTCTTGTTTTCTTCTCCTTTTTTGGAGAGTCCTGATGTGGTGATATTTGTTTTCTTTCATTAGGAAGAAAATAAGCAGTCTCTAAGCAGGGCAGACCGGTTTAGGGGATTGCCTGAGCTCTCCAAATGATACTCCTTAGCTGCTGGGGTGCTGTTTGGTGGGTTGGGGCTGGAGGCTGAAGCTGCAAGCCTTCTGTCTAGACCATTCTCTGCTCTCTTACTCTTGTACTTTCAAGTTTCTTCCTCTGGCCATGGGTTGTCGTGGATTCCTTGCAGCCCATGGGCACTCACTTGCCCAGAGGACACTGCCTCCTTTCCTGTAGAACAAGGACAGCATGTGGCTTATCATTTATCTGAGCTGTCTCTAAAGCCTGTCCTCTTGGCTCTGTCTCCCACAGATCTTAGAAATGCTTGTTTTGAGATTTATTTTTTTTGTTAGCTTAGTAGGAGGTAGATTCCTTTTTTTCATTATATGGCTAAGCTAAAATACTGCTTAGTAACAGCACAGTTTACCTTTGAAAATAGCTTTTCACCATCACTTGGGTTGTGGTTGATGAGGGAAACCAGCTGTAACAAGTTATGCAAGGTGGCATATGCCTGAAGGAAGAGATGGGCTGGCATTTCTCCCTGAAAAAAAAGTAAAGTCCTGTGATTTAACTATTCAGAAAGTTCTTTTATCCTTTCCGCCCCTCCACCCCCAGCTTCTCTCTGTCATCAAAGCTATTTTGTGATTAATCCCTGTATTGTCTCCCTGAATTTTCTGCATGCACACCCATAGGGATGGGGGCTGGTTATACAGAAGAGCAGAAAAAGAGAACATAGCTCACCACTTCCTTTATTTTCTTTGCATCACTGCTGCTCCTTAAATTTTGAAATAATCAAATCAAATTCTTTCTGCGCATATCCAGGAATGAGCTATGTTTAATCTAGTTAAGTGTTTTCTGTTCATCCACAGAAGTCCCCGTTTCAGGGCAAAGTGCGCAGGGGAGGGCTTTCCAGAAGGTTTAGCATCTTGATGGACAGCTTTCTGCTGCCTTCATCTCTGCGAACAGAAAGGGTGGCACATATGGCAAGGCTGGTGGACAGATTGCACGGCAGAAAATATCCATGGCGGATAAGCAAATGTTTTACTCTTTCTTGCCTTTCTCCTCTGCTCCATCAGTGAGAGGAAAACATCACTAATTGTCTCCTTGTCATGGATTTTTGACTGTTGGGGTATTTGTTTTGCTTCCACTGGATATAAAGCCCACCTGTTAAGGCAGTGGTAATTAGATACTGCTTACCTTATTCTCTTTGCTATTCTCTTTGCGCTAGGAAGGAAACTTGTCTTTGAGTCTTCCGGCAGGTAAGTGTGAGTTATTTTCACTTTCTTTTCATTTTGCTTTTTCTTATTTATGTTTTTCAGTGCTGCAAAAATCTGAAAAAGTGTTTAGGAACTTGAAGGGAGGTATCTTGCAGGGTTTTTTTATATGCTTAGGCCTAAAAGTTGCGAATCTGCTCGGTTGTTCAGGGTCGTGAGAGCATCTTGAGTCCCCAGGTGCTTGCCCCATGTGTGGGGGTTCCTGTAGTAGGGTGGCATCTGACACCAAGCAGGATTAGCTCCCAAAAGCAGGCACTTAATTTTCTGCTAAGTGGAAAAAGGAGCGTGGCTACAGAAAATGTATCATCTTGCGAATTGTAAATTCAGCTCCCACCTCCCTTGTGAAACAGGATGGCAGAGAAGGACACGTACTTGTGAGCGATGCTTTGATTAGGGTGAGCGGCAGAGTGGCTGCTGTGCCTGCAGAGAAGGGTGCAAGTTCAAGTTCTTTCTTCTCTGGCAGGGTTCAGGCTTCCTACAGACCAGGAGAGTGGACTGGCCATCCCAACCTGGGCGGCTCTCATCTACCTTGGCTTGTGTGTCCTACTTCTTCCTTTTTCAGCGCTAGTCTTGCTCAGTAGGAGTACGCAGAATTTAATCTGTAGATGTGTAGATGTATCTTCATTAAAGATTCATATTCTTGTCTCCTTTTCTTCTATTCTGAGATGATTTATCAGATGTAGCTCTGAATTTGCTATAAAGAATGGATATTTCATTGCAGGGACCTCCGTACGGTTGCAGTCCTCATCTTCCCTGTCTCATATGAGACCAATTTGACTAAAGTAAAGCTATTTTAATCTCCTCGTCCTAAAATAGAAGCCATTCCATTTGTGCTGTAGAAGATGGCTGCAGGATGATCTTTGCATGTTTGAGCAGAACCTTCTGGCCACTTGTTTTATCTCTGGGGACCGCATTCCACTCTTTCTGCTCATCATCCCCTGATGTGCATCCCTGGGTTTGAGGTGGTGGTTTTGGAAGATGGTTGCCATTTGTCATCTCTGCTAAGGACCATTGGTCTTGCACTTCCGCTCGGTTTCCCTGGTTTTTACATCTCTTCATTCCCTGGTGTGATGGTTGCTTGAACCCTCTCAACCTCTGCAGGCAGCTGTGGGGCAGAGAGGGCTGTGCAGCCATCGCTCCTGCAGGTCTCCACGCCTGTCTTGCGCCCTGCTGTACACCAGGGGCCTGTAATGTTGCAATGATAATTAAAGCCTGTAGTCCCTGAGTTGCCACGGAAACACAGCACTCCACAAATACCAAACACAACTTACAGTCCTGTTAATTTTCCCAAACACTCCTCATTTGTCAGATTTAAGCAGGGTTTCATTTTACTGCCTTGAAAAATGCTGTACTGTGAAAACACCCAGCAAGGGGAGCACATGGGCTCATTTTTTAGAAGGATATTGCATTTTTTTAAAGGATATTGCATGTAAAAACCCTCACCACTGAGGTGGGGAAGGAAAACCATCACCTGCAACCTGTTGCCTTTGCAGTGATGATGCTACATCAACACCTGATGTCAGGCTGACACTTCGTCTGTGAGAGTGTTCCTTTGATGGAGCAAAATGACTAGCACAGAGGCAAAAAAGTGGTCCATGGAGATGTGGTTTTACTGCAAGCCCAGCATTGCCTCATTGTAGTTCGCATGAAACAAAGTCCCCATTCAGGCAGAATATTATTTAGTTTGAATATAAAATTCCGGTCATTCTGCTGACCATGGTAGAAACATGGAAAAGGGTTACTCATCGGCACGAAAAATAGGTGTGTTGGGTAATTGGCATGTGGTGACTGTGTGGCTGCAGCTTTAGCAGAAAACTGTCCCAGGCTAATTGCTGTGCCCTGTCGGTCTCGTAGACTTTTTTCCCTGACTTTGAGCTGCCAGGTGCCATTTTTTTGACAACATTTTGATTTATTTGCATTTTCAAGAGGGGAAGAGTCTAACAGGATTACTGTCTCGTAAGCTTGGACTGGGATCGAATTGGGATTTGGTGTTTGAAAGCAGTGCAGCCCTCGGATATCGGTATAATTAACATGGATATTGTAAAGTCAATACGTGTTGGTAGTTCTGCTTCACTTGTTTGCTGTATGGCTTTAATATTAAAGCAGAGATTGTATCTAATGACTTAGGTCATGCTTATTGGAAGATGGGGAATAATACTTTTCCCCTCTAGTGCTGTTCACTAGCTATTTTTTCTCATTATGTTTTTTATTGCAGTTTCTTCTATCTTTTATTCTTCCACTCAAGCTAGGGTCTGCTTTAAGAACAGTTACGAATCATCAGCCTGATGCTGTAATTCCTGTGAAGAATACTGCACTGGGAACTAAAAACTAATGTTTAATTCATTATGGTGTGGTTTTAAGCAATGGATTTAACCACTGTCTAGTTTCCCCTCTCCTGGGCTTGTGTTCCACATCTGACAGCTCAGAGATCCTGTTTGCAGCCCTGGAGTATGAATAAGACAGGGGACTTTGGGTATCCTGAGACCCTACCTGGCTAGCTTGGGTGCTCAAGTGCCATTGGCCATGGAGAACACTGAGACTTCAGAAATCCTGTGACATTTTAAAATTAAGCCAACCTTTTCTGAAATCCATGATGATGGACCATACTGTTGCTGAGAGTTATTGATCAATATATGTTTTATGTTGCTTTGCAAGGTCAAATCTGACTGACCAGGAAAGGACTGCCTGAATTTAGGGCACATGAAAACTTCATCATAGCTGTTGCAATGTTTTCCATACCCTCCCTTTCCATACTGCAGAG
>NW_008685745.1:0-11426 GCF_000695815.1 Acanthisitta chloris | reverse complement strand
CCTGTGCTACCAGTAGGCAGCAAAATTTTGAGCCCTCTGGGATGAGAAGCAGCAGCCCTGTGGCCTTTAACTGAGGGGAAGTATAGGAGACAGTTTCTCACTTGCAGTTAGTTTAAACTACAGAGTAGAAATTAACCCTTGATTCAGTGGTTAGTCAGATCTCAGTGAGAATATGTCTATTCTGGTGAAGAGAGTTGTTAGCCACAGAACTGAGACTTGCATACCAGCCACTTTGGGATACAGGGACGCCAGAGTCCAGCAAAGGAACGGAGGTGTCATTCATCTGAGGGTGTTCTTTTGACCTTTGCTTTTGGTTGAGGAAATTTCATAGGGGATTGTAAACAAAATAAGAAACTGTGGTATCTTAAAGATAATTTTTAGAGAGGTTAGTTGGTAAGACAGTTATTTTACATAGTTGTTTACTGCTGGGGTATCCTCAGGTGTTTTGTTAAATTTTGAACAGTCTGTTAATGGTGTCTAAATCACTAGGATTTTAATAAGATAATTTAGAAATAGATTGCTTAAATCTCTGAGAGCATTAATTGCAAAATACATATTTCCATTAACTTTAAACTGGAACCCATGTTAATTGTTTGTGACATATGTAAAGACAAACATAGTAAAATGGCTAAGTTATTTCTAGAATTCCAGTTTGGTTGTGGTTTGCTTTCTTTTTTAATAGTGCCTATTCAGACAGAAGGAATAAACATTGTGAAATCTGATGTAGGTATAAAGCCTGACATCTTATGCTTTTGTAAAAATGTGTCAGGCTTCTCCAGAGAATGTTAGTTGAATCAATAAGTCAGAACCAGAGAAGGCTTAGGATAGGATGAGAAAGGATAGGAAAAGACAGGATAAGGCTGTCTTTTTCAGTCTAAAATCACTCTCATGCACACTCCACTTAAACTAAAATAAAAATTTGCACAGTTGGATGTCCAGTCTTGCCCAGTTCCCAATTGGATTGTGATTAAAAACTGAAAGCAGGGCACCACCTGCACTATTTGACTGTTTTAATGAAGTCCTGGGAGAATTATTTTCTAGGGAATTATATGACTTGAATAACAGGCCTGACTGGCTCTTTAACCCACTTCATATTTTTTAGAATTCTGGCTATTTTTCCGGTTTGCAGCTTTCCTGAGCTGTTATCATCCTGTGGAGCTGGTGATCTGCTGTGATAAGAGATATAGCAAATAATATAAGGGATGCAGAAAGAGGGTTGAAGTAGGATATTATAAATGTCAGTCTTCCAGTATTGTGAATTTCAGGGATATAGTGCTTTAATTTACATCAGGGAAATTTAGACCCTGCCTGCCATCCCAACTGTTGCTCAGACCACAAATATTGTGTTTGTGGACTTTGTAAATAAATTGATATATTTCAGTGGGAACAGATAGTAAAAAGTCTTGGAACTGATAATTAGGCAGCCACAGTATATGATCAATACAAATCCTGGTGAGTGATTCCTCGGTCATGGAGTGGGCTTGCCCCAAGTACAGCACAGCAGTGAAGAAAGCAGACAGCAGTGTGAAAGTAAAGAACTAAAAACCGTGAAAGTAAAGAAATGTTTTTATTTTTTGGGGGGGATTGGGGATTTTTTTTTTTGTTTAGTTTGAGGGTTTTTGGTATGTTGGCAGTGAGATTTTTTTCCTTTTGAATCTTCATGTTGTAATCTGATATGTATTTCTTCCACAGCTCTACTGGCAGAGAGGTGGTGGAAGGGTGGTCACATCAGCTGTGGAAAAGGCGATGGGGTTAGTTCATATGGCATTTATGGATGGTTTAAGCTAACAGGGCACTGGCAGCAATGAGGAGCAGCTAGAGGCAATGTCAGCTGCCAGCAGGAACAGTCTGGCCCTGGGCTGGGGTGGGAACTCTGTGGGCACTTGTCCCTGCACCAGCAGCATTCAGACACCGGGATGGGGCAGTCACAGGAACGGGTGTGTTTACTCACCTGCTGCAGTGGTGGGTAATAGAGTGCCTGTGTTTCACAGAGAACAAGCTCTTACTTTTTGTTCATAATTTATGGTAAGCTGTTAAAAACAGCTTTTAACGCGCAAAAGGATTTAATTACAACTGTCTAAAAAAGGGGTGCAGGTATCTTTGACCGTAGCAAGTCATATAGGTCACATTATCTCATGGGTATATTTACTGTATGACAAGGCTTGGTGCTCTGTCACAGAGTGCACATAGACTTCAAAGGACAGAAATGCTAAAAGCCTTCAAGAAGGTGAATTCGGGATGCTCACTGTCAGGGGTTCTGACTGGAGCTCCATAACAGCAGTGCACAGAATAGTCCTTGGGTTTTTCCATAGCCTTGCTGATGTAGGACTTGGTCCTTTCTTGGACCAGGGGTTGGTTACATAGAGAAGGAGGAAGAGTCCTGGTCATAGTCAATAGGAGGAGTGGGTCTACCACTTGAGTAGCACTCTTAGAATGGCTTTTGCTGCTTGTTCTGCATGTCCCTTTCCTCTACTCTGCCCATTGATGTTGCACGTACCCCCAAGTACAGCATGGCACATGCCACATATTCCTTTCCTGGTGCCTTGAGCAGCAAAATAATTTGGTAAAGTTGCAAATCAATGCAGTCTTTTTCTAGAACATTTATCTGGTTTATTTTGCATTACATAAAGAGCAGCCATTAGATGGGTCTCATCCCTCCTGCGTTAATCCAGCAGCATGAATGCAGAGCAAGAGAGCTGTGGTTTGAGCACGAGGGCCCTGTGCGCTGCTCTCCTTATCTGCTCTCCAATCTTTGAGCTCTTACATAATACATTTAAGACTGTTTTTTGACTAATCTCTTTTGGGGTCTCATTTTGCTTTCTTAGTCTCCAGCAACAAAGAACTGCTGTGCTCTTCTCTCGTGAAATCCTTTCCAGAAGGTACACATTATCTACTACAAGACAGGGCAACGATGAGCATCAATTTCCACAGCAGAATAGAAGGCTGGATTACAAATTACTATTTAATCCTTTTTGCGTCAAAGGATATAATAATCCTTGTAAAATGTGCTCTAAGTCTTGTGCTTGGCTGCGCGAGGTTAAGGGGCAAAAACCAAAACAGGGAATCTCTTAAAAAGTAAGACGTGGTGAAATAAATGCATGTGTTCCACATGAATTTCAGAATATGTATTTAGTACTGTATTTCAGCAGCTAGAAATAAAGGTGATAGGCTGGTTCCTAGGCTAGTGGTTTTCATTTCTCTCTATGCTTGCTACTACTCTACTAGAATACAGTAAGTGTCTGTCATGAGTGCTGAATGGCAATAAAGAATTTAGACAAAGTAAGCATTGTTCAAATTTGATCTCCCCACACATGACATTTACCAAAACTAACAAATATGGAGGTCTCTTAAGTGTGTGAGAAAACTTGGTTTATTTTCTAAATCATCCTGTTATGAGTGTCAGGCAATGTGATTCAGTAAGGGAGAGAAGGGTAAATAAGGTTGCAAGGGATAAGGATTTAGTGTTTGAAATTGCAGACTGAAGGCTGCACAATTTCCTGACCAGGCAGCTATTTTAAGAGGGGCAAAGTTTAATAACATAAAAAGTTTAGAAAATAAATCCCACAGTGACAGACCTGCAGTCCTTTATTGTCACATTGAGTATGCTGTAACTTTGTTAGATAAAAAGCAGAACAGGCAAGTTATTTGAAACCAATAGCTTCATAGGATTAGTTTATTCCATATTTTTATTACTGGCCACTCTACTAAATCAAATGGGGTGTACTGGATAGAATGTGGCCCTCTTACTGTGTAGCAACCCACAGAGCAAACCTGAAAGTAAGTGGTGACATATATGCAATATTACTAATGGAAGGAATAGGGTAAGCCGTTTGTTGCTGTTATTTCTAATGCAATGTATTTAGAAATTTACTAATAATGTAATAGTCTATATAATCAAAATCCTAAAAAGAGAGTAGGACCAGATTAAAATCATAATCTCATATTAAAGGACACATTTAATTACTTGGTCATATAACCATTATTCCACAATAGGGTTTTTTTATGTCAGATGCTAATTGCACTCTTCTAGTGTGACATTGCATAATGCGGTGTCCTTGCTGTCACAAACTGGTCATCTTGCAGGTGAAAACTGTGCAGTGCAGCAGCTGTTAGGAAGCTGTAAAACCTTTGTGTCTTAAGGAAAAGGAATCATACTTAGAGATTTTTTTGGTTGCTCTCTTCTATGACAAATTTACGGAAAATGGGATATTCTCCTAATCTGTCCATCTGTTGTGCTTTGGTAAACCCAGAGGCCAAATGTTTGGAAAAGAATTTTCATATTTCATGCAAAATGAATAATTTTTATTTCTTTGTGTGTTGCAGAACATGACAGTTGACTGAAGAGCATAAGTCACCCTGGAAGAAGTTGCTTTCTTGTGAGCATTACATGAGCAACACCATCCTATGAGGAGGAAGAGGAGGAAGATCCATCAGCCTTTTTAGCTGTACAATGGGGACTACAGGTGACGACATGGCTGCGGTGGACCAGAATGCCTCCTTGAACCCTCTGTGCTTTGAGTGTGGCCAGCAGCACTGGACAAGGGAGAACCATCTCTACAACTACCAGAATGAAGTGGACGATGACTTGGTCTGCCACATTTGCCTTCAGCCCTTGTTGCAGCCATTGGACACTCCCTGTGGACACACTTTCTGCTACAAGTGCCTAAGGAACTTTCTGCAGGAGAAGGATTTCTGCCCGCTGGATCGCAAAAGACTCCATTTTAAACTCTGCAAAAAATCCAGCATTCTTGTTCATAAACTGTTAGACAAGCTATTTGTTTTGTGCCCCTTCTCTTCTGTGTGTCAGGAAGTCATGCAGCGGTGTGACCTGGCGGCACATCTCAAAAACAGGTGAGTGGTGCAGGTACTTGGATTGCATGTTCCTTACCAGTTTGTGTGGCAGTAGAAATTGGGGGCAGGAGTGGGGAGAGAGTTGTCAGTGGCTTTTAAATCCACAGTAGAAGGCCCCAGGAAATGGTCAGTCTGTGATGCTGCACAGCTTGAGAACTGAATTATGCTGTTTTGGACATCACACCAGAAAATGTGAAGACCTTCTGGAGAGAGACATGAGGAGAACAGCATGATTCATTAGAGGTCTGAAAAACATGATTTATCAGAGAAAAAAGAAAATGGGGGTTGATTATGGTAGGGGAAAAAAAGACTGATGGAAGGGAAAAGTGAGAGATGGAAAGAAAGAGTGCAATAGGAACAAAAGAGCTTTAGCTCAGATTTTAGGGGAAAAACCTTTGTAATGATCCAGCACTGGCAGAGATTGCTTAGGTTATGATTGTGCATTCCCCACTTTCAGAAATGTTTATGAATGTGTTAAACTAACATTCATCAGGAATAGTTACATCAGAACTGGTTCTGCTTTGAGGTAGGCAGATGCTCAGGGTACCCCTTGAGACTGGTGGGTTTAGCTGCGTGTCGTTTACACCCACCCTCGGTCTGGTCCAGCAACACTGGTGACCACCCAGACAGAAAGGCTCATTTGAGGTGTATGAGGTGTACAAATCCTACCCTATGGACTTTATTACAAGTCTTGATCTTTGTCCATTTGGAGACTCTTGGAAACCATCTTCAGGTGAAGGGTGATGTTGCAGAGGAGGTTGATTGAGAATCAAGCATGGTGTGAGTATGTATGCAGGCAAGTGCTCTGCAGAAAAGAAGGGAGCAGCCACCACCTCCCTTGGAAACAGTTTGTTCACATTCATCTTTCCAATGTGCCCTCTTGTTTCTTCCCCACATCCTGCAGTCCTCTTGGGAAGGCCTTGGGCATCAGGACATACAGCAGCCCTTACAGACTGTGATGAGCCTGGAGCTACTTGCATTTTATTGGTTATTGTACCCACAGCGTGAGTGTACACAAGTGTGGTGTCCATGCCAGGGAGGGATGGTGACTAATGAGAAGCCTTTCTCTCTAGGTTCTTTGCTTTTTTTTGTAATTTCTCCCTATGGTTTCTGTGTTAGCTTAGGCTCTTGCTTGTTTCCTTCTGGCAAGTAACTTGTGAGCTAAATGATGGCTTGGGGATGGTAGGGAAGCCTAACAGATTTATAATGCTAATATTAAACTGATTTGATTTTAATAAAAGGCAAAATTCTAGCAAGACTACTGCTAAATATTTCATTCATCTGGTTTCCCACTGTCACATCCCTCACCTCTTCAGTCCTTTCTCCTTGGTTGACATCTTTTTGAATGATATTAAGGCTGTTTACAACAGGGTCACGTAATTTATTTGTACATGGAACACTATGTATGCCCTCTTTAGGTATACATGAAATATTCATTTACTTAAAGCACAAGGTTATTATGAAATCTGACTGAGCTGAGTCACTGGCTTTTCCTGTTTGTCAGCTGGAAAAAAGCTTTCAGTTGCAGAAGGCTGCTCATTTTCAATTCCTTCTGTTGTCTTGGGATGCCGATATGCATTTTGAGTATATGGTGATCTAGAGTTTTCAATTAAGTTTATTTGCAAACATCTGAATACCTGAAAATTATCATTGCTGACATAAATGATGGCAGCAACTGCATAGTTTGAATTTTCTTCTCTATGGGTTAGTGAGTCCAGTAAATTCTACTACTGATCATACATGTAGGAAAGGAATATAAAATTCAGTATATTGTCATTTTCAGCATAGATAAATGTAAACCAGTCTCAACAAGCCTTTACATGAGCTGGTTTGTATTTCTGAGAAATGCAGCATAGTTGTTTAGTTTTCACTGTCTAAAAACCTTCACACTCGGGTTTTCCACTTTTGTTTTAATCATCTCCGTTTGAGCATTGTGCTGGTTTGAGCTGGAGTAGAGTTAACTTTCTTCATAGAGGCTAGTTTGAGGCTATGTTTGGGTTTTGTGCAGAACACAGAGTTGATAATGCAGGGATGTTTTTGTTATTGCTGAGCAGAGCTTACACAAAGTCAAGGCCTTTGCTGCTTTCCGTACTGCCACGCTGGCAAGGGAGTTGGGGGTGCATGGGAGATTGGGAGGAGACACAGCTGGGACAGGTGACCCAAACTGACCAAAGGAATATTCCATACCATATGACATCATGCTCAGTATATAAGGTGGGAGGAAGAAGGAGGAAGGGGGGACATCTGGAGTGATGGCGTCTGTCTTCCCAAGGAACCGTTACGCGTGATGGGCCCTGCTCTCCTGGAGATGGCTAAACACCTCCTGTCTTCAGGAAGCAGTGAATTAATTCCTTGTTTTGCTTTGCTTGTGTGTGCAGCTTTTGCTTTCTCTATTAAACTGTCTTTATCTCAACCCATGAGTTTTTGTAGCTTTTACCCTTCTGATTCGCTCCCCCATCCCGTTGGTGGGGGAGTGAGTGAGAGGCTGTGTGGTTCTTGGCGGCTGCTGGGGTTAAACCACGACAAGCATAAAAGCTGGAAGAAAATGCCATTGTCTCCACCAGGCACCTTGGAGTGTAAGGGTACTGCAAACTGCTCCAGCAAGGAGATGAGAGGCATAAGACAAACTTGGTTACTTCATGGTCACTAGTTGCACTCCATGATACATCATTGCATAAAGAAAATATTCTTGATTTATCAAACCTTGAGTTTCATGACGTTCATTTGCAAACTGTGGGTTTTGAAAGTAAACACAAGGCATGCAATCTGATTTAGAAAATGTATGAGTAATGCTGTGCTGTTTTTCACAGGCTCTTGGTATAGAAAATTTGTCAATGTTTAGTAAAATAGGTGCCAATTTAATTTCTAAATATCAAAGGTAAATTTATGGGAAGGAAATATGACAAAAAGTTACTGAGATTTTCTGTATATGATTTTCATTCAGTTAATTATGGGTTTTTCAGAGGTACACTCCATTGTACAAAAGCATACTCTGAAATTAATGCAACTTTTAGATGAGAGATATTGTGTGTATCTGTTGCTTTTGAGTTGGGCTTCAGTTTTCCCCTCCTGTATTCTCCTGTGGTAGCTGAAGTTATCATTTTGGATGGAGATGTTTTTCCAGCTGGGCAATATTCAAGCCAATTTTCTGTCAAGTTAAATTGAAACTTTATATAGGATTGTATTTTCTGGAACTGAAGAAATTATTGAGCTATTCACTGTGTGTCAGTCAGCATGCTTAATATATGGATTTAGAGTAACAAGATCCATGGGAAAACTAGTTGTATAAATACGGAATTTTATCATTCAAAATCATGGTAATCCCAGTTATTTTGGTGTTTAAACCACTGCTAATGAGCCCTGTTCTTCCCACCCACTCCCATGCTGGCTGCAAGCACTGCCCCTGCCTGGCACTTCGGAGCACCAGGAAAAATGAAGAGGATCTATGGGATTTAACCCTCTTTTGGAGGGTCTTGTCATACACCTGAATAAGTGGATCGGCAACAGATTCAGAGTTCTCCTTGCCCTATAGGCTCTGTCCATTTCTGGAAAGTGAAGGAACTTTCTGTGGTTGTTCTCTGCTCTGAAGCCTCTTGACTTCTTGTAAGCTTCTCACATCACTGGATGGGAGAGAGGAGTATGCAACTAAACCACTCTTCTTTTTTTCTGAGTCTTCTCTGATTCCCAAACCTAGATAACTCCTAGTGTTTCTTCTTTTTTTTTTCTTTTTTTTTTTTTTCTGGCAAAAGACAAACCAAGACCTAGACACATAACTTTTCAAAGCAGCAGCACCAGGTTTTACTTTGAATTACAACAGTAAATCTTGCCAGAATTACTGTTTAAGGTTGCTTTGCTGGCAGCATTTTATGAGCAATAGCAAAGGCATTTGGGTTGCTTCTCTGCAGTCTTTGCTTAAATTCAGCACCTGCTTGGAAAAGGATTTAGTGCAACTGGTTTGAGTTTATTTACTGTGTTTGCTTTTATCAAACTGCTGGACTGGGCAGAAGCTGGTGGCATAAGTTACAATGAAATCTTTCTTTTCAGTAGTCAGTGAGCAAATCTGTTTTTCAAGCTCCTACTGTTATTCCACAGAAATACCCTGTAAACTACATCTTAATTTTGTATGAAAGCTCTTTTTATCTGCAAAGAGGGATTGCTGCTGGTGTTCCAAGAAGTCAGCTTTTAAATGAGAAACCCAGCAGACTTGGCTGTAAAAAACCCAAACAAACCCAAAAACAACCAACCAAAAAAGTCCCATTTTTCTTCTCTGATATGAATTAAAAGAAATTGAAGGTAAAAGCTATACTTTGTCACCATCCAGAATTGAGCAAAAGCTGATGCTGAAGGGAGGGGAGGAAGAAGTTGTTGAATATAAGCAGAGGCTAATTTTACATCCCAGGAACAACTGCCTTTCAAGTTTCCTGTTAAATAACATCACTCAGTTGCTTTCACTGGGTTGTTTTAGCATCTTAGAATAGTTTGAGTTGGAAGGATCTTACTCTTGAGCATCCTGATTCATGAAAGAAATGAAGTAATTTCTAGACATTCTAAAAAACACTCCTGCCTTTCTTGCTCCTAACCAAGGTATTCCGACTTTGTAGGTAAATATGAAATGCCTTTCCTGTAAGACGTTTCAGTCTCAATTCAGCCTTTATTTATGCAATCTGTTTTATGAGAATGAATTCCTGTACCCATAAAAACAGTCTTCAATGCTTGTTTTGATCATGAGATGCCGATCTGTGTACATAACTTGTTAGAAGATTTAGTCCAAAATGCTCTTTATCCCAGATAGTTGGCAATAGTGGTATTAGTGAAGGTGTGCACCTTCGAAGATTTATTGGTGCTTGTTAACTGTTACAACTGCTGTATGGTTTTGCTGTTTGTGAATAATACATTTCTATTGCCAATAAAATTTTTTTTATGTTGCAAGTGGAAATGAAATATCTCCTTATAGATGTACCTGAATACCAGTACCAGGCTTTGCTGCTTCGTAGATGGAATACTGTGTTTAAGACGCAGGAACTGGCATCCCAAAAATCAGTATCTCCACGAGACAACTACTTTTCTGCCAATGCAGTTGCACTTTACCATGCTGAAAGTCATGGTCTGTTACAATTACTGGTTCATTTGGGGGAAAATTTGGGGGTTTTTTACCCCCTTTTTTACCTCATACAGTACTGCACAAAAGGGATTCCACTGAACTCAGCAGGTGTGCTCAGGAGACTGTTTACATTTCTTGATATTACCCTTTGAAATGATAATTAAACATCATTGGCAAAAATAAATCTCAAATCTATTTATATTTCGTGTGATGACTTTCATCAGCTGCCAGGTAACAATGGGAGAATGTGCTCTGTGAAGGAGGGTGGAGGAGGACCTGGCTATGGTTTAGAAGGATCTGACAGAAATAGGACACTTCCAGGGGTGAGTTGTGCTGTCCTGGTTTGATACTGTTTCAAAAAAAATTGTTCTAATGTGTGCTTTGCCACCTACTCCCCTTCCTTTGGGCTCATCAGGCTTTATGAGCTGGCTGGATAAGAGTCAACAGCACAGTGTTTTGGTAGAAGATACCTAAGGAGGTATCTGGTCCACTGAAGTAGTTTGGTAAGCCTGGACTCTGCTGTCCAGGCTCAGTGAGACTGAAGTGTGGTCCTCTTACAGTTCTGGTTTTGAACTGTTTATTCTCTGACAGTGTTGGTTTTGAACTGTTCATTCACATCTTTGCTGAAAAATCACCACTTCTATAGCAGAGCAGTTCAGGACAGCAAGGACGTGCAGCTTGGGGTGGCTTTGTCCTAAATTCTTGTGGATCAGTGTGAGAGCACACATCTGTCAGAGCTCCCAGTAGACTCAAGGTTTCCTTTGCAAGAGTATTTACCCCTCGCTGTGTTGCCGCAGAAGTGAGTAATGTTGGAGATTGTTCTTTTTTTTTTCTTTTTCCCTATTGCCAGAGTTAAGATTTGGGATAGTGTGAGGCTAATCCATCAAGTTAAAGTATTTTAGAAATTTTGAGGGAAGCAATTTCCTCTCTTGTTTTGATTCTTGTTTTGAGGTTTGCATTGTGAAATGGTCCATGATAGAAACTGCTGAGTCCTACCTGTAATTGTGTGTCTCTGGCCACCCGACAGATCTTAGCTGATCAGTCCCACTATACCAATGATTTTATGTAGTAAATATTACCTGAGCAAAATCAAGAAGTAGGGTTGTGTTCCATCATTAAAATCCGATAAACCTTTTCACAAAGCAAAACCTTTCAAATAATTTTGATCTTTTGTGCTTGCACTTTCTTAACTTTGAAGAACTAGATGACCAGCAGTTGCTTTGGGGAAAGTCTCAAGAAATTATTTCTGAGATGGGTCATGTCATAATGTGAACTCTCTCTAATGTATGTTTTTATGCATTATTTAGGTTACTTTATGCTATTCTTCCAAACATGGATAAGAGAAAGCTCTGGGAAGACCTTACAGCACCTTCCAGTACCTAAGAGAGCTGGAGAGGGACTTCTAGCAAAGGCATGTAGTGATAGATCAAGGTGGAATGGCTTTAACCTGAAAGAGGGTAGATTTAGTTTAGAT
>NW_008685744.1:71999-72437 GCF_000695815.1 Acanthisitta chloris | reverse complement strand
TAACATGTAGTATATATATATATATTTCTTGGCACCCTGCAAGTTTCACCCTCCCATTTCAAATCTTTCCTCAAGTCTCACTGCTTCTGGGTACCCCAAATCCAGCAACTGTTACCCATGAAATCTTACCCCTTTCTCTACATCTTTGGTTGCTCTGTTTAAGATCTGCACATAAAGATGTAAAGACAGCTGTTATTTTGTTCACAAAACATTGGAGACTCTTGTGGAAATATACTGCACAGATTTCTCTCGTTGCTACTTGCATGCTGTTCTTTCTGCTTGACTTTTTCTTGCCTTAATCTTTCCTGCACAACAGCTTAAAGTAGAAATCCCATTTTTTCTCGTTATATATAAGAAAACTTTAAAATTGAACTACTGCATAAGGAATCCTTCTTTATAGACTACATATATTTTTAGCACAGTGTAACATACTGATAC
>NW_008685744.1:47880-71975 GCF_000695815.1 Acanthisitta chloris | reverse complement strand
GGGAAAACAATGTAGGCTCAGTTCTATTCCATCAAACTCTAGGATCTGAAGTATATTTTTCCTCATGTCTCTGTAGACAGATAATATGGTAGAGATCTTCCCAGAGTAACTGATCTCCTAAAATCTGAATTATTCTTGGAGATACTTAAAATTCATCATGGACAGCACCAAAGTGTGGGATCTAGTAGCCTCAGTTAGGTGTCTTACATTAGAGGAGGGAATTTGGATTTCAGGGGCCCATGCTGCTGGAGGCTCCAGAGAGGACTGGAGTGTGTGTGTCCTGATTCTGGTCAGGATAGGATTAACTTTTGCAGCAGCCAGGAAGGGCACACTAGGACCCTGGGGTTACTCTATACCACCTCACATCATGAGGGCTACCCTTTGTTCCGGCCCCAGGTCGCTCTGGCGCGGGGTGTGTGTGTGCATTGGAGCAGCTCTGGGTTCCGCCTGGTGAGCGATCGCGTGTGAGTCTTTTGTCTGTCGTGTACACTCTGTTATTAATACAGTTGCTACTGTCCATTTTCTTCATTGCTGTTTCTTAGTAAATTCTTCTTCTCTCAACCCGTGATCTTTACCTTCTGTGCCTCCGATCCCCTCCATCCTGCCGCAGGGGGAGAGGATGGGGGAGTGAGTGAGTGGTGCCTGGTCTGGGGGTTTTCAGTGGAAACACTAAATTGGGGAATATCACTCCTAAACCACGACATTGTGTCACTGGGTATGTCACTAAGACAATGACAAGTGGGTTGCTTGGAGTCCTAAAGTCTTTCCATGTTTTCTGGTAGTTATGCTACTTATGACATCGCAATAAATGAGAGCAAACAAATAACTGCAGAAACACTGCAGACTTTCTCCCTCTTGGACAGCTAGCCTACTTTTGTTTTCACTGCTATTAATACAAATAACTCCTTTCTATTTTCAGGAATTGCTCTAGATTCAGCTTGATATAATTATAAAGGAATCTGTCCTGTTCTCCAGGGTCTCCTCAGATTCAGAGGTTTCAAAGAAATCAGGAATTTCCATTATCATTTTTATATAATTCAATCTGATGAAATACTGCACCACTTTAGTAGTGAGGAACGTGACAAAATTATTTCTTACATAGTGCTGGAAATGACTGATTACTCCTATTATTGGGATTTAAAATGGTAAAAAAGAAAAGCATTGAAAATTTTACAAGCAAATCAAACAGAAACTGACAGGTCTAATTATTTCATGTATTTGAAAGGAATACAAAATCTCCAAAGTGGAGAGCTCTGTAAACAGAACAGATGTTTAAAAAAGGGGAAAAACAAGAAGAAATCTGCTTCTTAACATAGTAGCATCTGGTGTCCTGTAATTACGCTCTACACATTGGGGTCTGTGAATGTTACAACCTGCTTACAGATAGTTCTATTGTTGTGTAATTTGCATTAATACAGTAGCATACTTTTATTTTTATATAGCAAAAACATGGTGTGAGCTCAAATGCCAAAGCCAAGTGTTGATGCTGGTGTGTGCAGGCACATGGGCCTCACAAAAAAAGAATTGCTGGTTCTTACAACACATATCCAGACTGTTTGAAGATACAGGGCTCAGATCCAGAAAAGCTGGATACAGTCCTTCAGACTCCTTCATATTGTTGGGAATCTTTGCCCAAAACAGAGAGAGATCCTGAGGGATGTTTGACCTACCCCTGATTTTGGTTAAAGTTAGTTAATGGTAGTTGTTTGCTGATTTCTGTTTTCACAAATGAGAATCAACTTGCCTTGTCTAAGCTGCTGACAACTTAAATGTGCTTCTGAATCCTCGTTTCCCCTGTGTAAAACCAAAATGTCACTTCTTTAATGAAGTGCATTGCACTCTTTTAGGTTCTGGTGTTACTGAGAACTGTTTGTAGGCATAATTTTAAGAATTTCTGCAAAATTTAGGCACTTGCCTCTAAATTCAGCTATGCGGTGGAGGATATTTACAGCAAGAGCCAGTGTTGTGCAGCATAGACAAAAGACACTACTTTCGTGGCCCTCCAAACATATGCCTAAAATGGATACATAAGTCCTCCCTCCCAACGCCTTCAGGGTCATCTGCTATGGAAGAAATTGGTAATGTAAGAATTTACTTAAGGAAAAAACTTCCCTGTGTTTTGGGTACACACTAAGGTTCTAAGCAAGGAGCAAATGTCATGCCCTAACGTAGGTGTGCTCAGTGGCTGGGGCAGCAGTCACAGGCAGCTTATGCCAGAATCTCTTACAAAAAGTTTTTCCCATTCAGTTTTTGACACAGTCAGACTCAGCAAAGGTCTGAGACTGGTTTGGGGCTCCTGAGGTACAGCAATAAATATTTGTTCATTTCAGGAAGACTTTTGATAACTCTGAAATATGAATTTTATTCGTTGCAACACAGAGGCCAATGCAGAGCATGGTGACAGCCTGGAAGGTTGAAAACTCGGCCTACCATGTACAGCTACCAGTATTGCATATGTTGTTTCTTCTTTTTTCTTTCTAGAATAGGCGGAAGACAAAGGTCAGGATGGCTTGTGATACTCTCTCGTGAGTGCTGTAAGTGGTTCTTGTGCTCCATCACTATTTGTTCGTTTTAGGACCTAAAAGTAGATCAGAACAGAATTTAAGCATATTTCTTCCAGGACAAGGAAGGGAAGATGCAGCAATACTGCAGTCTTCTGCAAATTTCTGTTTATATTGTCATATATTGTATCTCATATACAAGAAGTGGAAACCCCCCCTCTTTTAAGGCAGACTTCTATTTAGAACACAAAAGGAGCACTGAAGCTCCCTGAACCCAGAGAAGCTGTCATTTGAGATATTCCAGGGTGTGCAGGACATTCAGGTGGGTCTGGCACATATGACGAGTGTTATTGGAGACCTGTGCTATTCTGTAGGAGGAGCCATAGAGGACATCAAAGAGCATCCCAAAAGGCACCTTTCCTGGTCACTATCATGCAGCAGTTTCTTCCCATCAGTGAAAATCAAAACTAAAATGTTCTGCCTGGGTTCTCTGACCTGCAGAGGACTCTTCAGAGAAAAGAATCCAAAATCTGGCAGTACTGAGGGTATCCTAAGGAAGACCTGCTGCAATTCTACTCCTCAGAAATAATATAAATGCTCTGTCAGTGATGTTTATGTGTTATTTAGACCTTTCCATGCTTTGCTCAGTATGTTGCAGAGCTGGAGAATGCTTCAATAATACTGTACTGTCAGACGCTTGCTTGAATAGTAATATTGAATTCATATTGAGCTCCTGAAGTCTTTGCAATTCCCACTGTGTCTACACACCCATCAAGAGTACTAATTAGAGGAAAAATATAGCTCACACTAATAATTTATATTTGTATAGTACCCCTAGGCACAAACTTCCTAATGCCCTTTTCTCTCATTAAAATCCAATCAACTAAAAGGAGCCCATGATATAACTTTTTAATTTCAGAACAAAAGGATATGAAGACTATGGCCTGTTTGAAATATTTGCTAGCAGTGTACTTGGAAAAAGAAGAGTAATGTGTATCTTCAAGTCATTGGAGAGATCTTGAGAAAATAACCTCCAGAAAGGATTGCTGGTGTTTCATTGCCTCAGTACCTGCTGTTCGTTCCCACCATGCATCCTCCACATTTATGATTGCGACTTTGGAAGAAGAAAGTGAGAATAAGAGACCAAAGCAACAAGGAGGAGAAGCATCTTTAAAAAGAGAGAACAAGGAAACAAGCAAAAATGAATCTTTGCTGTTACCAGGTGCAGTGACAAAGTAATTGCTTCAGAAAATGCCCCTGTCAGAAAACTTCTTTGCCACAAAGGAAAGGAGAGTGGGAAGACAGCTACAGTACCAGCTGGAATATTTGCATTGTTACTTGTCAAACAGTCTTACTTGTTTTCACCTACATAATGCATTCATTTAAACTTAAATCCTGTTGTGGAAATGTGCAACATACCATCAGCTGGAGCCGTGGTAGGACTTGGCTTGCCATGGCTGACACATCATCCCAGCACTGCGAAGAGGTGCATTGTCACTTGTGTGGTCACAGAGTGAAGATGACTGAGACACAGAGACATGTTTCCTCTGCCTCCCCCAAAGCTGATCCTTATAAATGCTAGTCTGTTTCCTGAAATCCCATTTGAAACACTGATGGCAATCTAAAGAGGGGTCCTGTTCTGGGGAAAGAAGGATTTTGATGGGCATGCTAGAGGGATCAAAGTGACCATTGTTCTGGAGTGGGTGAATTTACTTTTCCTCTTCTTCATGTAGATTACTATTTGTAGCATTATAGGTTTCTCACTGGCTCAGATCTCACCTGGTGGTGTTGATGGAGAGGAGATGCCACTCAGAACTCCAATTTTTCAGCTGTTTCAATAAACAGCACAAAAGCCTGGTGCTGGCTCAGCTGCAGGAAGGAGAGTACAGCTGGATCAAAATGACTGTCTGTGCAGCCACACAGCCCAGGCAGCCTGACAAAAAAGGTCAGTTACTAAAACCAGAAAAATACATGTAGACAGGGCCTGCTGTCCCAGGGTGCAGGAATGGCATTATAAACACTGAGCACTAATGCTGGTTTATATCCTGCTTAAGATGTTTAAGGTGGATTAAGGAGAAAATTATTCTGGGAGACATTTCTTATTGGGATCCCTGACAACAGGATCCATACAGCTGTTACCACTCCAATAGTCCTGCATTTTTCTTGTTTACCAAAGCAGCATCCTGGCTAAACTACTATCTTGGAGAGGAAAGAGGAGTTCAGTTGTCACCATGCTTGCAACCTATTAAATTTTTAATGAAGGAAGCTGTGTGGGACAATACTTGTGTTACTGCAAGTAGTACGTTGAGATATAGATCTTCTGGGATCCTCCGTGCTTAGATATTTTATTTACTTATTTATTTATCCTTTATTTCAGATGAATATATATTCTTCACTGTTTAACAAGCTTTTCTTAAACCCAGTCCTGTCTAACCTTCAGCTGCTCCAGGAAAATCTCACACAGCAGAAAATGTAGAGAAAAATAATTAGAAAATAACCAAGTGAGGCTCCGAAAAAAGTGCAGTGAAATGCTGCTTTTGTTTATATACACTATGCTATGAGGCTTAATGGTACTACTTGAGGCCAGGTGAGCACAGAGTTTTACTCTGTTTGATTCAAAGCTAAGAACATGTTTTCTGATGCCCTTGTCTTATACTGGTGAAAGAATATTCACATAGTGAAGTGAAAGGTATTTGTAGTAGGGTTACAGGACTTCAACAAATATTCTACTTCATCTGAATATTCTGCATCATTTGTCCCTTTGGAACAAATACCATGTGAGGGTCACCCGTTACCTATCACGTGAGGCAAGGAGGCAATCTAAGGGGAAACTGAATGAAAAAAAGCTACTAACAGCTTTACAGCTGACAGTGGCTATAATCCAAGCTGTATGCTGCTATTTGAACTGACACACAGCTTGGATGCTGAGTGGTATCGGATATGCAAGGGTTTGCTGTGGCTGAGAGAAGGGACTGCTGTTTGACAACTCAGTCTTTTTTTGACCTTATAACACGAATCAAGTGAAACTATCCAAACTTTTATTCCCTGTCAATATGTTTTGGAGCCCTTAGTCCCAGTTTGTAAACTAGGCAGCCTTGACCTTCCTTAGTAGTTCAGTTCATACTCTCTCAGCAGACAAGTCTTCACCAATTCAAATTGTCAATTTAACACACCCATCACTACTTACAGCCATTCACCCAAACCAGGAACAGCAGCTGCTTCTGCTGGGAGAATAAAATGTTTCTGGCAGGAAAAATGAAGAAAGGCTCCAGTTTTCCCATATCTTATGTCTGGATGATGAAGGATAAAGGTGTATTAAAAGGAGAAGGCAGGGCATTGCCCAGCCACACACAGAAGAACAATTGGAAATTCAAGTGAAAGTCATGTCTGCCTAGAAATCTTCCTCCAGAACAAACAGTGTCTGAAGTGCTGGGTCTGGTCTGGAGCTGCCATGTGCAAGAAGGACATGGATGTACTGGTGTCCAGCAAAGGCCCACAAAGATGGTGAAGGAATTGTAGCATCCCTTATAAAAGAGGCGGCTGAGATTGTTTAGAGTGGAGGAGAGAGGTTCATGTGGGTAAATACCTGATGGAGGAACAAAGATGAGGCCATACTCCTCTCAGTGGTGAAAGGTGAAGAGGTAATGGGTACAAATTAAAATACAAAAAAATCCATTTAAACAGAGGAAAAAAGTTTTACTGTGAGGGTGGTCAAGTATAGCATTAGGTTGTCAAGGGAGGCTATAGAGTTCCTGTCCTTGGAGATACTCAAGTCCTGTCTGGGTACTGTTGTGGGCAGCCTTCTCTAGCTGGCGCATCTCTGAGCAGGAGTCTGGGCTGGATGACCTCCAGAGGTGCCAGCCTCAACCTTTCTTTCATTATGTGAAATAGAGCACACTAAATATGCTCAATTAAGCCTACATGTGGACTTGGTTGTCCCAGAGTACAAATATTTCTCCCTTAACTACATGGATCTAAATGAGACAGCCTTGAGTAGCTCCTTTCTCCATGACTCCTGAGACATCTGAGCCCCTGGACCTAATATGCTCTAGTTCTGTCCATGGCAGCTGCACACAAACAGTGAGATTTTCCTCTGCAAAAATTTCAAAGGGGCAAATGGGATAGAACTAAATGGACACAGCCCTGGCACTGTCTTCTGTGCAAATCACTTAGCTGCTCTGCTTCCTCAGAAAGGCTGCAGAGGTCTTACCTCCAGAGGTGGGCAATGGGCTCCCTCACTGTGTGATAGGTGTGCGCTATTCATTCCTGCCAGGGAAAAGGGAGAGCAAAGCATGGCTCCTTGGCTCTCCCACACTATTCTTGCTCACAGGGCACTCATGTCTAACAAGCCATAGTCCCAGAGAAATTTCCCTAAGGATGAACAACTTACCGAAGACAGGCACCCTTCTCCCAGAAATGTTGCTGCACATCCAGCACTTCAGTAGGAGTGGAGGGTTAAATGACACTAAGAACCTGCTCTCACCCCATGATTATAAGCATGGAGAAAAAGAAAGGAGAGAGACAGTTCAATTTTGCTTTTATTAGATCATCGCCTTTTTTTTTTTTTATGCCAGGTTTTTAAAGGCAAGAGCCTTAGAGTGAAAAAGGGAATGAGTCACCACAATAGCTTCTCATTAAACTAATGACAAGACATATAAACAGAGGGAGCTCACTTGGCTAATGTTCCTACCATCGAAACACTAAGCCAGAGAAAATTGAACCAGAAAAGAAGTCATGTAGCATTGCCTCAGACTGGGTGTTCAATTAACCTGAAACTGAAAATGTTAACATTTGATTTGAAAACAACCGTTAGGCACTTGCACCAGGTGCCCTGCAGCTAGACTGGGTAAAAAGAAGTAAAATCAAGTATCAAGCCCTGTAGTTTGCACCTCCGATCATATATGCACTGGATACTTGTCCACATTTCTAAAGGCAGGGAGTTTGTTGCTGTTCTCATTCCTCTCTTTTCAACACCAAGTCAATTACCCAGACACCTCCCTGGATTATGGTAGATACTGAACACTTCTGAAAAATATCCTCTCACTAAAAGCCATTATTTGCAAGTCTGACTCCATAAAAATCAACCTGCCAGAAAAAATTAATTCTGAAGGGCCCCATGCTAAAGCCTCTCTACAGAGAATACTCCATTCTCAGTAGAGAAGTATATACGAATGATCCTCATCCAATTCAAAGAGTTTAAAAAGAAAATAAGATGTTAATCTGCTGAAAACATATTATTGCAAAACTGTTCTAGGTCTACAGAGTCAGCCACAGATTGCAGGAAGAATAAGAGCTTTTGGAACTGAGAAAATAATACTGAAATTGTTTTTAAAATCCAAAATTCTCAGCAGTGCTCAAGCCAGATTCATTTTCAGCAGTGCTTCCCAACCAATATTTGTGAACTTTTCAAACTGAAATTTTTAATTGAAATGAATGAAAACTACAATCATTACTTTGAAATATTTTGGTAACATTTTATTTTAAATGTGGACTGGCAGTGCCTGATATGCTTGACAAAAACTGTGGACATAGCAGTATTAATGCCAACTATTTGTAAAGCAAAGATTTTAAGATCTTTTTTTTTTCTAGCAACAACTGTATGTAACTTTGACAAAAATGCCTAGCTACAACATACCTTTTTGTCACATAAATACCTTAAAAATAGCTGAAGCTTCTTCAGCTCCATGATTAATGTAAAGGAAATGAGGAAAAATGTTCCTTTCATTTCCTTTCCTTTGTGTAAAGGCCAAGGTTTAACTGAGAAAGAAGAATAATTTAGAATTTTAACTACATTTGTAAGAGGCAATCAGGAGAGCTCCTCTCTACAAAGAACCTTTACAACAGAAAACAAAGAGAGCAGAATGTTAAAAACACTCAAATCTGTAAAGAAATCTAAGGCCAACACAAAACCAGCCGAACAAATTAAATTGCACAGATATCATATGTGATCAGTCCATTAAATTTATCCACTACAAAATGCACATTTCTATATGATGAAATATGAGAGCTGAGCAACCACTTATTCCTGACATTGCTCAATATGCAGTAGAAGTACAAGCAGAAGAATTATTTTTACACTGAGTAACCCTTGCTAATAAACAAGGCATTATCCTGACAATGAACAACATCATCACAAATAGTTGAAGCTGGGTGGGTGGCTGGGTGAGGGGCAGCCAACAGACTGTAATGGAGATATTTTTGAGCCTGGAGGCACAAGCAATTTTCTCTCCTGGTTTCTAGAGAGAGCTGTTTCAAAAGTGGTAGCTGAAAATAAAAGGACAACATTATTATTAAACACCATCAAGCTGACAGACACTTCTTTATTAAGATGCAAATAAAGTCTTCATGTCACAGGTGATGACTCCTGTTATTTTCAGTTCTTTGCCAAACTTGAATGTTTTAGGCCAACAGTTTTCACAAGAAGAAAGTGCCTTAGTTTGAACATGTTTGTTTAAGCTCTGTCTAATGCCATTTGGCCTTTTCTGAGAGAGGGATTAAGGAAAAATAATCTTTTCTTTTGCTCCTCACAAATTTTACAATGCTTTGTAATTACAAAGTTCTAGCATAATCACATGACACATCCAAGATGACATTCATGTATGCAGACTTGGTATTAAAGCCATTCTTTGTGCAATTCCAGTGCAAGTTTATTGCCATCTCAGCTCCAGTTTCAGCTAAGGCTGACATGTTCAATGCCTTCTTTGCCTCAGTCTTCACTATATATGTCTCCCAGAACTGTGTGCTTAGTGGAAGGGTTAAAGGAGAAGGAATAGCAATGCAGAGGAGTTGGAGACTGAGATAACATGAACAATAGAAGTGGCTGATAAGCTGCATCTAAGAATGATGAGAGCTGCCTAATGTACTTGCAAGGCATTTCTCTATCATATTTGAAAGACCATGCAAACTGGAGAAGGTCTTAGACACCTGAAAAATGGCATCTTCTTACCAGAGAGTTAAAATCTGCATCAAAATTCATACATACAAGGTTGCATAAACAGCCAAAAGTCTTGTATTTTCTAGATCTACTCTGCACCATTATACTCTTCACCGTTTTATGATATTGCTTTTGCAGTTTGGATTGATGAAGTCTTGCAGCAAGCATTGTGCCTCACCTAACTCTCAGAAAGGCATCCAAGTGAATAGCAAATCTGCATGGAAAACAGTTTGATACGCTTATCACCAGAAACTGTAACAGTAATACAGTTCAAACAAGAAGGCAAAACACCTTCTAAAGGAATTTTAGTTCCACCTGGTTTAATATGAAGTAAATTAAGCTGTTATTGCTAAAAACCCACAACTCTGCTCTCTTAAATCATAGAATCAACTGGGTTGGAAAAGACCTCCAAGATTGAGTCCAACCCTACCATCGTTACTAGACCATGGCACTAAGTGCCACATCCAGTCTCATCTGGAAAACCTCCAGGGATGGTGAATCCACCACCTCCCCGGGCAGCCCATTCCAATGCCTGACTACTCTGTCTGTAAAAAAGCTCTTCCTAATATCCAACCTAAACCTCCCCTGGCAGAGCTTGAGTCTGTGCCTTGTCCTACTGCTGGTTGCCTGTGAGAAGAGACCAACCCCCACCTGACTCCAACCTCCTTTCAGGGAGTTGTAGAGGGTGATAAGGTCTCCCCTGAGCCTCCTCTTCTCCAGGCTAAACAGCCCCAACTCCCTCAGCCTCTCCTCATAGCACTTGTGCTCAAATCCCTTCACCAGCCTCGTTGCTCTTCTCTGGACCTGCTCCAGCACCTCAATATCCTTCCTGAACTGAGGGGCCCAGAACTGCACACAGTACTCAAGGTGTGGCCTCACCAGCGCCAAGTACAGGGGCAGAATACCCTCCCTGGTCCTGCTGACCACACTGTTCCTGATCCAGGCCAGGATGCCATTGGCCTTCTTGTCCACCTGAGCACACTGCTGGCTCATGTTCACCTCCACTCCTCAGGCTCAGATTCTTCACAGCAGTACAGACCCTCTTCCCCAAAGCAAAAAGAGGTTGACCATCTGGTCTCATTCCAAAGGACATGAGACAGGCTAATGCTGAAGATAAAAAACGACTGCAGTCCATTATGCAGTGGGAAAGAACAGAAAGGCAGATTTGAGGAAAATAAATATGGAAAATTGACCCAAAGGCCTAAAGTGATAAATCTCAAATTCACAGTCTTCTGAATTATGAGTCCAAGGACACATTTGCACACTAAATCTGGACTTTGTCAAACAAAAGGTTTATCTGTGCAAGTAGTTTATTTGCAAGAGACAAAAACCTGATGCTATACACTGAGTAATGCGGTTGCTCACTTACAGTTCTTACTATCCAGCATCCCAAACAGGATGAAAATAATTGCTAAAAATCAAGCTCTTTTTATGTGAATGTCAAGGGAATCATTGAAAAAGAAGTTTATGATCAATAGCCACAAATACAGCAGGTAGCTCAAGAAGAATCACTTCTTACAACTCTGAATTGTAGCAACAATGAAAATGTCAAAGAGACAGAAAAACTTGCTTCTACCAATAAACTGACTTGAAAATAAATGACTGAACTGCATAATAATTGCAGTTAAGTAGTCTGATATGACTGAAGACAATATGTTCTTCAACTTTAGAATTGCCTACTTATGCACTATTGTGAAAAGATGAATTGGATATAAAAGCTGTTTTTCAACATCAGTAATATTTATCTAAATAGAAAAATTCCCTAAGGTCAAAGTGGCATTAATAATTAAATGCTTCTTTGGGGGAATTCTACACCACATTTACACGTAAAATACATCAATGTTTTAAATTCTTGGCATGTTATTTAATGTGATTTAGTAGATGAACTGAAAAAACCCACATATTAAACACATTTTTAATTATTATTAAAATGTGATTACCTAGTTTGAGACATTTTGTTCTTGCACCTTTATTTATGAACAGTTTCTACCCCGAAGTTTTTCAGGAAATAAAATGCTGGGAGTGGAAATTTTGAGAAATGGATTGACAAAAAAGTAATAATCTGAGCTACAAAACATACCAGTTTTGTGTATTCCTATGCTGAACACTGACTCTTCAATCAAAATATGTCTAGTGTACTTGCCGGCCTGATATGGTACTTTGTTGAAATTTAATACCATCACACATATGGATTTTGAAGAAAAAGTACAATCAAGGTAATTAATCAAACCTTTGTGATTTAGTGTGTCAGGAAAACAGGCCAGTAACATAACTGGATTTCATATGAAGCTGTCTAGGTGTAAATCCCATGAGTATAATTACAGAGAGGTCAGAAAATCACCAAGTGAGGCACTTCATCACACAACACTCACTTGTCACATATTTGAATGCTGCAATAAGTTATTTTCTTGCTATATAGGGCAAGAAGCTATTTTCTCGGGTTTTTTTGCTTTTGGAATATTTTTAATTCCTCTGCCAAAGGGGACAAAACCAACGAACCTCAAAGAGAGCAAAATTAAACTAACAAACTCTCCCTCCCCTACAAATGTAGCTCTAGAATAGTGGAAATACTTTTAGATGTTGGTATTTTTCATTAAAATGTCTCGCTTTTCACTGTAGTTACATTTCAGAAGGAAAGTATTTCTGAAATGAAAAAACAGAGCATTTCATTTTGAAGACACTAGAACAAGATACTAAACAAATGTCAAATCTTTTTGACTTGGAATAAAATACTGAAAGTAATCCTTTGTCATAAAAAAGTATAGTTTTGACAATTTGGCATTTTCAAACTGAAAAAAAAATCTTTCTTGTAAATCACATTCAGCTCTACACATCTCCAGGATGCATTGCAATGAACTGATTCTTGTGTGATTGTGTATGTGCATAATAAAAAAATCAGCCATGGGCTGACAACCAGATGGCCTCCTATGATATTTGGACTTCTAAATGTAAAAAAAAACCAAAATGAAGACCAGTGAAAGGATGTTTCACACTGTAATATCCCTTTTAGGGAGATCTTAAAAGATTGTCTTCTTGATTCCATCTGGAATACAATAGAGGTGACTACCAGAATATGTTCCCTGTTAAATAAATTATTTGCCTGATCTATCCCCATTACTTTTTGATATATATTCAATTACACATCTATTAGTAGGTGTATTTCATTTATGGAAGATGATACCACAACTTGAAGAATTATGAACTGAGAGCTTAATCAGCCATCTAAGTACCTGTGAACATAATTTGTAAGTATAATGAGTTAATTTTTTCTCCACACTTACAGCTTTATGCCCCCAATAATTGCATCCCTCAAGTGGAAATGGGAGCTGCATGTGGCCTTGTATCCCAACAGCAGTCAGCAGGTCACATCAGATTGCACAAGTGCCCGGGTAGGTTGTCTCAGAGTAAGTCAGCCTGTGCCTCGTGCTGTTTGGTAAAACATCAAACATCTTAGTGAAATAGCAGCTGGATTATTCTTGAAACCTGGGGCTAAAACTCTGGCAATTTTCCACCTTCCTGACCTTGGAACTCCAAGAAAGAGGTGAAAATACTCCAAACAAATTTTACGGCTGTCTAAATATAATGCTGATGAGGTGGTTTCACAATCACTACTGAACTCTGGTGCATCCTAAGGCAGATTCTTTTTCTTGGCAGGGTAGGGGCTGGCATAAGGCAAACTGTGCCCAGTACACCCCTTCCTCCCTTGAGCCACAGAATACTTGGCTCTTTGTTGTTCTTTTTCTACACACGCAGTTTACAAAATTTGACTGCATAGGAAAACTGGATGTCAGAGGCTATTGCACTGTTTATTTTCCACTTTCTATTGATGGAAATTTCTTATCAGTCTGATGCACAAAATAGCAGGCAGGGCAGCATGCTATCAGAGCTGGCAGGCTGGAGGAGCTGAGGGTATCTTGTCAATGCCACTTTGGACAAGGGAGAAATGGCACACAACAGAGTGGTTAAAAGGCAATTTTCACATAAAGAACTCAGGAAAGGAAACCTGGCTAACCACAAATGGATTGGAGGTAGGAGGGAACACCAGTCAGTCACCACAGACACATATTATCTTCAATGGAAATGCAGCTGAAGAGGAGGAGGGGATGGAGGACCAGAGTTTGCTGAGAGCAGAGCAGATGGCTCAGGCAGTGAGAGAGCAATGCCATCGAGTCATCAAGAGGAGAATTTGCAAGGTACTTTTAGAATACACCTTCATATTTACTTGTCCCAGACATGCGATAAAATAAGAATAAATCCTTATTAGTGATGTTGTGCTGTCATTTATCTATCTGCTTATATAGCACAGCTGACATGGCTCCATAAACAATGTGCTATGCCAAAGCAACAGGTGAGTGATGTTTTTAAAGCCACTAAATCTTTTCTGTTGAGTTTGAATTCAGAACGGATTTCTTGTCATTATCATTGTTATTACTATTATCTTTATCAATGTGACATATAGAAGTTATCACAGAATAAAAGATGTCCCTTACCCCACAGAAGACCACTACTTAAATTTAAGACAAGAGATGATCAATATCAGAGAGGTGAAGATGGTTCTCCAAAGAAACAAGTTCTAATTGGCAAGATGGAAGGGAATATCAGGTTGCCAAAAAAAGAGAAGCTTTTCCAAAATGTTTGTAGATACTATGTAAAAGAAAATTAGAAGGAGTAGTCTGAATGACAGCAGGATAAAGTAGATATTTATGGCATTATTTCCTCAGCATGGGTGAGAATGGAAGAGAGTTATCACAAGTGTGTTTGGAATTTAGCAAGCAGGATATTGAAAACTGTAGAGTAATCAAAGATAGCAGTGATCTTTGAAGAACTGAATGACTGGTGACAGGCAGAGTAGGGCCTGGCCACAAAAGGCTTTGAAAATAGGCACGTCACTTAAATTTAGTGAGATAAGAGAAGCAGGATGTAAAGGCATGGAAAACAGGTAAGTGGGAGCACTCAGAACAGATAAGGGGAAAAAATGTGTTTATCAAAGCCAGAGGAAAATATGTTGCAACAACTAAGGCAAGCTGATTATGAGAACTGTAAAAGTGATTTAACTGTGTGTATGAATTGCAAGGATGACAGAGAAACAGGCTGAGATCTTCGTGTGTATGAAGAGGAAGGATGGTTAGAGTCACAGGCTGTCTTGCTGGGGAGTGGAGGAATATCAAAGGGAATACAGTCACTGCATCCAGACAAAGACAATGTTTTCTGAGGAACAACATGATCAGTGATGTCAAAGATTACAGGTCAGGAAAGATACTCCTCTAGCACAGATGCTGTGAGGAGTTGCTGAGTGATTAGATGTGTGTGAGAGCTTAATGAAATTATGTAAAAGTTGGAAACCACCTTCCCAACAAGGTGCAATCAAAAGATAGAAGTGAAGTTCTTGCCAAGGGGTAGGTCAAGGGGCAATAGTAATGGAGGAGACAAGTAAATTCAAAATAAATGTTTTAAGACGGATAAGGTAAAAAGTTTTCTGCATGATGAGAAAAGAGGTCCAGGGAAGAGTGAGAAAAAGGGGAAGTGTAAATGAAAGTGTAATAAAAGTTCTGGGGTAACCAGTAAGCACTTGCCAGAGAAGTGTTAGCATTGTCTTAGGTACTCTATTCTGTCTCAATAACTTTCTAATCATGGGTTTGTAAGCTGATTAACTTGACTCTTGTCCAGTTTTTCCCTTGCAGAGCAGAAAGAATCACAAAAGTTTAAAAGAAAAGTGAATGGAGAGTTTTATTAACTCTCATTCTGATTCAAAGTCAAAGGTGATGGAAGAAGATTGTAGAGGATAGTAGAATCAGTATATCTGATTGCTTGTCACAATTTAAAGGTCATCCATGACACTGGATTGCCAGAAGATTAGACCCTATACTGGAGAAATTGAAATGTGACACTTTGAATGGCACACAATAGAAATGACAATGACTTCTGTGAACTGAGTGCCATCACTTTGCTGTTGGTTTCATAAAAATAGAATATTTGGAGAAAGAAATTATGAGGGCTTGGATCACTGCCTATGGCTCCAAAATCATATAAATGCATAGCTCTCTTGCTCTTGAAGACCCAGTGGTGCTATAATAAAGTCAGTGGGTGTAAGACCACTGATTATCAAAAATAATTATCCCTCCATGATCTAAGGTAATGTCTACATTTTACCAGATGATCTGGTACATAGAGAGATCAAAACAACAATACTGATGAGTCTTGTTCAAGGTGGGGTGAGCTTCCACTCCACGCAGACCTCTGTATCACCCACTCTGGGTCCTTGATGAAACGGAAGGCGGGCAAAATAGTACCTTACATCTTTTTAACTGGTCTGAAGCCAGCACACACACAGAAAGTTCCAAAGGGGAACTGAGAGGAAATACTAGACGAGGTCAAACTTTTAGACATCTGAATTAAAGCAGTTGTATTGTACATTGTGGGTATGAGTCCCTTACCTAAACATGGATATGTGTTACCATTTGAGATGCCCTAAAATAAAACTCTGTCACTTAGCTATGGGTAGTGAGGCATGGGCCTCTCTTAAGATTGGTGTCACATTTACCAATTGGGATGAAGGTCTTTGATACTCTGTCATGTGTCATATGTTTCCAAGGCCTACATGTGAGCAATTGAGCAGAGCCCCTTTTGTCCTCTAAAGGAGAGGAATATAGATCTTTCATTTTGGGGAAAAAAAACACCCCTGCATTTTGAAATGACATTTTTTTTGCCTATTCATTTTCTCTGTCTTTTTCCAGAAAGAAATTAGAGATTTCTCCCTTTCAAGACTGTGCTGGTTTACTCTGAAATCAAATGATCATCAGGATACAGAGTTAAGGGCTAAACCAGAATATTATATTTGCCATTTCAGTGCAGGTTTCTTCTGAAATTTTGGACACCTAGATGGCACTTCTGGAGTGTGAGTTAGCTCATCCTCAGACTGGCCCATACATATTGTTACCTCTCTGGTAGTGCCTTTACCTGTCTATGACAGATATTTATTCCCAAATTAATTATATTAGACTCCATTTGTGCTCACTGGGGAGAAATAAGGACACAATTAATTTGACTTATTTTGCTTTAATCTCATTTGAATAAGATAAACTGTGTCCTAGAGGTGCCTGTTAAGGGAGCTTATGGTCACAAGAGTAGATGTAAATGCCCCTGTTCTGTTTATCTCAAAAGTGCCACACTTCAAATGTGTAAAAAGGTCTGCCCTGTAGCCAGATTTTAGAGGTGTGAATGGTAGAATTTGCCATGGAACTGCCCAGGGAACAGCTCATTAATTAAAGTAAATTCAAGTGTACACTCTCAGTGGTATATCTGTATAGATATGGTAAGTGACTACTACTTAATTACTTTATGTGTTTAAAAGGGAATTGCTAACAATGAGAAAACGCCCCCGCTATCGAGCTCTTTCCACTTTGAGATAAGTTAAGCCAATAGGGAAAAGATTTTGGTGTTTCTCAGTACTCCTATGTAATATTTTTATGCTCCATTACCTATATCTAGCAATCAGAGATTTCAGTTTAATTTGCTCAAATTCATGCTTAGCAGAAAGTCTGCTTTGTTTCCAGCTGGATCAATGTCCTGCAAGTATGGGGTCACTGCCAATGCTTGGGAGCAGGGCAAGAACAAGTGTAGGTTTCAGCTGAAAAGGGGAAACATTTTCTTTTTGGCAATTGCTAATTGACAGTTTTAATTAGACTGCACCCTCATGAGGTGATCTTATGGTAGATTAGGAGAGCTTAAGAGTAGGCTGCCCTCTCCAGCCACTGCCATGCTTTTGTAAGCATGTGACCCTGAAACTGCTCACTACACTATGATCTGCAGGAGTGCCAGTCCTGGTGTGTGGGAGCTGATTAGGACAGGGAGCAAAAGGAGAGCATGGCAAATGGATGGAGAGTAGCCTAGAATCATAGAATCATTTAGGTTGGAAAAGACCCTTAAGATCATTGAGTCCAACCAACCATTAAACATGGTGTTTGCAGCTGGTTTCAAGCCAAGTTTGGTTTTAGCACAATTAGAAATATTATTAGAGAAAAAAGATATAGTCTGAAATTCCCATTTCTTATTTTCCATTTTTCTCATTATTTTAAAAATAATGATCCAAGTGTTAGCAAAGTAAGATGCAGATTGTTTAGCCTCCCCTTCCCAAGCCTCTCATTGACTCCTAGCTCTATTCCTCTAATCTTCTCTCTTTCTCTCCCAAATTGCGTAACATCTAAGCAGCAGACTCCACTGTGAATGTTTCCCAGGCCACCCAGGGGATTTATGTGCTCAAGGGGGATATGTGCACTGCAGACTGTCATGTTATACCAGTGTTGGAGATTAAAATAAGTTTACTTATAGAATATTAGAAACTAATTGTGTAGGTTTAAGTTTAATTGCAACTTGTTTACAGGTTAGCATGGTGTCAAATGCTTTGCTGAAATTCAAATAGGCCAAATCCACAGCCTTCCCTTCATCCAATATGTGGGTCACTTTGTCATAGAAGGAGATCAAGTTGGTCAAGCAGAACCTTCCTCTCATAAATCCATGTTGGTTGGACTTGATCCCCTGATCACCCTAACAATTACACAAGTTATCTCTATACACTTGTCCCTCAAGAATATAATTCCAATTTAGCAGATTTTTTCTTTTTAGCTTTCAGTGCCCATAAAATTAAGGATCCAAGTAGATCTTTTTAAAATAAGCTTATCTGAAAGTGATTCTTGGTTGGGCTTCTAGGAACACGTAAGTGACCTAACAGGAAAGCTCTGCTAGAGAACTGAATGGCACAATGAGCAGGATTAAGAGTACTGCCCAGGCAGGTATTCATAAGCCTTCCTACTCTCCCTTATTCGCAAAGAACATTTTCCCTCTCCCTGGTGAAAGAATATTTGCAGACATTTCACTAAAATATTCTTGTAGTCTGTGTTTATTGCTTTCATTAGCAAAGCTGTAAGCAAATGAGGCAGTGGTACATTTTGCATAGTGGTGGTACACTCCCCCTGGTGCACAGACTGCTTGGCTGAAGCTACAGTGTAGGCCAAGGCCTTCCAATATACCCCTTTCTTTGTAATGACTGTATCCTTATGTGAATTCCTTGCAAATCTAACCTTCTTTTCTACATCAATCTTTGTAATGACTGTATCCTTATGTGATTTCCTTGCAAATCTAACCTTCTTTCCTACATCAGTACTCAATCACTGGCCTATATAAACCAAAAAGCTTCTGAGTCTGTATAACTGAATGAAAGAAAGAGTTTGATTATTTAGTTTGTCTTTGCTGAAGGAAAACTGCCAGGTAGACACATTCTCATCACAGGTTTTTAAAAGGTATATATTATCTGCTACACTCAGCTATTTGGGATTTTGTAAAGTGAAGTCAGTTAAAGAAGAAAGGCTTCAATTTGTAGGACTGTATCAGATGGTACATGGGGTATCCGTAAGTGACGCTGTAGGAATGACATAATTGCCAATTTATTAAGCTCTACCCACATTTTGGGAAATCTTCGGGAAAAGCATAACCTAATTAATTCAGATAACCATTTTTTGCTGGTGTTTTAGGTTATTTATAGCCATTTATATTTAAAAATTACAGAGATTGCAAAAGTATAACTATCATTGCTTCCAAATTCAAGTTTAAAAAAATTTAAAGAGAGGGTATGCTTTATATTGCACCAGCTTAACAGGCTGGAAAGAATAGTCTTTCAGGTGTGCAGGCTTTTGTTCAAGCAAACTGTTAAACTCCTGTGCCCGAATGCCTTTCTGGGTTTCACAGCTGGTAGTGATCAGTCTGAGATATTTATCACACCTTATCAACCAAAGAATAAAAGAAGAACAGGCAGCATTTCTGGAAGGTGTGCAGGTGTACAAGCACTTAGGGTCACTTTCTTCAGGAATAAAGCTGATACCTTAGCCATGGAACCACTAAAAAGTAACCTTCAAATAGTGCCATTACAAAGCTTTCTTATCAAGATGAGAAGGTTAATATGAGCACCAGGGAGAGGTCTTGAGAACACCAGAAACAATCCTGGGGAGATAGAGCTTATCCCTGCCCTTGCCCTTGCAAGCTTTTGGCTTTGATGGATAATCAACATCCCACAAGAGCCAAAGGCACACAGTACCTTGTTGTATCTGTGGGGCAAACAAAATTATTTTTTTCTCATCCAAGCTGGAAGAGCATGACTTCCTCTTGTGAGAATAAGAAGTCTGCAGATGGGATGGCAGTAAAAGTTAATGGGAAATGGAAAAGTTTAGGAAAGACTGAAATTTGGGCTGAAGCTCAGGAGAACGACAGGCAATTCAATGTAGGGCTCTTCTAATGAAAAGAATAGTACAAACAACTGGATGCTTGGAAAGTTGCAGACAAAACAAGCTGTAAGACCACTTGTTTTTCAGCTTGATAATTTTTGTGAGCAGGTAGTTGAGGGTGCTCAAAGCAATAAGGGCTTGTGGACAGATGTTAGCTCTCTTTGAAACTCCACAGGTTAAAGTCCGGGACAACAAATTTAGTACTACTGTGTTTTCTGTGACTGATGAGCATGTAAATAAAACAATCATAAGGCCATAAAAAATGAAATGCAAACTTTGAACTTATTCCTTTGCAATTTTAAAATCTTTGGAGAAAGCAGCAACTTTTAAACAATATTGGAAGAAAAAGACCTAGATAATGAACTCCTACGATATGTTAATCTCTCCTGACTCCTCAGTAGGTACAGCAATTTAAATACAGGTCTAGTCACTGTGATCACCAAAACTGTGGGTGGGAAAAGGGACAACTACAAACTGACTTAAATGTTGTTCTTATCCTTGCAGTTATGGCTTCATTAGGTTTGTTCAACAAATAAGTCATAGCACACTGGTGTTTTGCAATGGTGGTGTTTATTCAAAGCCATATGAGTGCTGCCACAGCCGCAGAGCACCAGCCCCTTGGCCTTGCAGGGCTGCTTTCCTAAACGCTCACCTCTGCTCATTTGTGTTAATACTGTCAAAGTACATTTGCTTCATGCTATACCTGGACCATTTTGCTGCTTCTGGATTGTTTCCAAGCACATGACATGGTACACCAATGCCACTTGCCTTCACTCCCTGGTGCTGCTTGTCCGTGTCCAAAGACACATGCATCCCATCTCCCTGAGATTCCCAAAACTTCACATTTTCTAGCTGCTCCTGGCACGCTCCCATCACTGTCACTCTCACACCCCAGGGCTTGTCTGGTTCCTATTCACATTCCCTATTTCTGATCTGGAGACTGAGTGAAATAAAGAGCCGTCCCCCGCTCCCTTGCAGAGGAAAGGTAGATAAGTAAAGAAAGGAAGAAGCTGAGGGAAGTGAGATAAGGCTTGCACAGCTAAAGCAAAACACACAGTTCGGTTAGCAGCAGAACAAATTAAAACTGAGCTTATTCAGGATTTGCATTTTGAGGAACGTATTCCTGTGCGGATGCTCTGGTTTCTCGTATGAGCTGGACTAATCCATCCATCTCTTTCTGAAATACTTAAAAGTATTCCTTCACTTAGTTGCCTATTTTCATGAGCTATGGGGAAAATTAATGCCCTCAGGAGCTGCACTTCTCTTTCCCATGTGGCTGAAATTAGCCAATTCCTTCTAAATATTACTCAGGAAAAGGCAGAAATATGTTGAGAGCACTATTATACATGCCACACTTTCCATGGAAATTGGGCTAAAAATAAATTGGTCTTTGCTGCATTTGGATATCTGGCCCATGATATTTCAAAGTTCTCCTCTTGCCCAAAGACAAGGAGTGTGGAAGTTTTTCGAAGGCTCAATACAACAGCTTTGGAGCATGCGTGTGGGGTTGTGTGTGTCCCATAAGAGGCAGTGCTCATGGAAGGACCACACTACCTTTCTAAGCCCCTTTTCAACCTCACAGATCTGTGCCACTACTCACACCTACTCTCTTTGTATTGCCCATGGAGAACACACTCTTGCTCTTATCCTACGCAGCAGTTGTGAAATCTGAACACTGACCTTTCTCACACTTAATTGTGGTTAGTACAACTCACCTGGTATTTACAGTGCCCTGCATGGTTTTATGCTCCTATACGACACATTAATGGCTCATACCACTTGGATAGTGATGTAGAACTGGAAGGACTGGTATATGTTTACTTCTGAGTGTTGGTAGTGATTCTTGCTGTGTAGAATGTTTCTGGTAGCAAAAAGCCTTACAACATACCAAGAGGTCTGGCTGGATCATACTTAGTTTCATAAATCTCATGGACATATTACTGAGGTATTTTGAGAAATTCTTTCTTCTAAGAACTGACTGAAAATTCATTCCAAGAATAAGGATTTTCAAGATTTTATTGCAGGAATATGCAGTAAGAGGAAGCTGACATCTTAGAAACTATAATTACAATACAGGGCAGAGAAAGCCAGCAAGACTCTCACGTCCACCCTAAAGACCTGTCTGGAGTTAAGTAACATTATTTTGGTTCCTCTGTTCTGTGAAGTTGCATCTTTGGGGACTTCTCCTTTGACTTTGAACTCACAAACAGGAGTCTCCAAAAAGTTTGAGGAATATTTGGAGCAAAGTTCAAATCAGTTTTATTATGTCTCAGCGAGGATGCCATTCCCCTACCAGTAATGTAGTTCATACTGTGTGCACAGTAGTATGCATAGTCTGGAGTATGACCTTGCTCATATATGCTGACATCAGAAAGTTACTGTCAAGAGACAAAATTACTGGGAGAGAGAATATGTGGGCAGCGAGTGGTGGGAAAAGGGAGTGAGAAAAAACTTTGAGTCTGTTTCCCCTCATTCTTCATGTGGGAAATATGCCATTTCCACATCCCATCTGCTTTTTCCAGGAATACATTAACTGTGTCTGATAGCAGCAAGCACATGGTAATTGTGTTTTCATTTCAGCACATCAGTAATAAGCATTTCTAAACATTTCACTGTACAAAGCTGGCATTGCAGAAAATGATTACTAACACCATTCAAGCTCATTTATATTCATTCTCATGTCATAGGAAATCACAGTGGATGTGTCTGCAGTGCAGGCAACTGCTGTGGACCATGGAGGTTGATGAGCTCCAGTCAAGTCCAGTTCAAGTAGCAGTCCAGCTCCACAGCGAAGGGCTCAGTGCAAACAAGAAGTCACTAATAACACAGCTTGTCTCTCTGAAGTGTAAGTTGAGTTCAAAATAGTGGAAAAAAGACCCAAGTGGTAGTATAAAGCCACTGTGGTCTCTCTACAAGGCATTGTAGTGGAACTAATATGGGTTCTTGGCAGGTAGAACCCACAGGGCTTGAAACACTGGCCACTCCCAAGGTGAAGTCAGGGGAATTTGAGGATTGTATAACCTTAAGAAACTAACAGTGCAGTGTTTAGGCTCAGGTAATCATCTGTGGCATGATTCATTCGCCTACATATAGGCAAAAATGCCATGTTAGAAATCCTAAGGTACCCTGCCTGACCTTCTGCAGCTGCTTCTAGGGAGAGTAAACCATCTGTGGCATCAGACCTGCCAACCCTGTGCAGTTATGATGCATCCTTCCAGTCAATGAAGGCAGAAAGACATCTCTGATGTGGGAGTAATCCCTTGGTAGAATGGTTGTGCGAGGCATGAGTCAGGTGTATGAACACAGACATATAGTGCTACATGAGATGCCCCAGAGTAAACTTACATCCCCACAGGGCTGGCAGATACCACATAAGAGCTGTATCCCACTGCAGTGTCAATTGGATATTCCGAGGTGCTCTAGGAAATCTCCAGTTTCCTAGAAAAGTGAACTGTGTCCAGCGAGAAAAGGAATCAGTTTCTCCTCCAGGTGCCTCTTCTCTCACCGGCTGCAGAGGGAGATTAAATGACTGATTTAGATGGGGTTTTGATGTCTGAAGTTGGGTGAGATGAGTCCCTATGCATATGGTAATGCAGAGTTTGAGGGCAATAGAGTGAATGCCAGAAACCGCATACAGCATGTATGCCACCATGACAAACCACATCCTCAGCTCCATGGCTGCCTTTAGCCTTTGAATTCCTTCATTTAGCACAAGATACTGGCCCATGAGTTAAATATAATGGACAGCACTCTTGCCTTCAGTTGCACACACAAACATGGAGACTTGTCACTATCAAAGTGTAAGGAAAAGGAGAATTGGGTTGGAAAAGATCAAGACATTTCACTAATGAAGCTATTCCTCCATTAATTGAAGTGAGTGCTCTCAGAATTCAGTCCTCGGGAGCAGAATTGAAGCTGAGGGAGTATGTGAGACACAGAAGCTGACAGCAAGTCACTGAAATTACAGTTGGACCCATTTGGGCTCTGAAACTCTTTCTTCCCCCATCAAACCATACCATCAGCCAACCTATGGGGGGGCAACTTCACATCCAAACAGGAGATAGTAATGAGTCATATAGCTCCTCTGCTAGTTCTCAGTAGTATATGCACTATAATTACTTTTTTCATAATAATTCTGTTGTGTCATTGCTAGCATACTAACACCTGCCAGCTTGCTTTGGGCTCTGAAACTCTTTCTTCCCCCATCAAACCATACCATCAGCCAACCTATGGGGGGGCAACTTCACATCCAAACAGGAGATAGTAATGAGTCATATAGCTCCTCTGCTAGTTCTCAGTAGTATATGCACTATAATTACTTTTTTCATAATAATTCTGTTGTGTCATTGCTAGCATACTAACACCTGCCAGCTTGCGTCTACAATA
>NW_008685744.1:47250-47869 GCF_000695815.1 Acanthisitta chloris | reverse complement strand
TGAGATGAGGTTATTAGTGCAGTTCAAGGGTAAGATCCCAGCACTGTGCAGTACAACACTGCTTTTTTTGTTGCTCTGTTCATGCATTTTTGGGAGATTTGATGGTGAAGGGACCAGTATCTGACTTGATGGAAGAAAATGCCAACAGCTCAGATTTCCCATGTCACCAGCAGAGTCAAAAGAGTAAAGGAAATAAAGGAGAGGCAGGGAACCTTGGCAAAGCCAAAATGCATGTTTCCCTCTGAATCTGGATTGGACTGCTTGACATGTTCAACACATAACAGGAAACAACTGATGGTAGCATCAAAAGGTAGTGCTAATGGTAGATTTTTCAAGTGAAGCAGGAAACTCCCATCCTGGGTGTTTGGTGTCATTTCCACTCCTTGGAGGCTGTCTGCCAAAAGTCAACTCCAGTGCTCTATGTAAATTTTTATTACAGCAAAGACATTCTGCCCAGTGTTAAATCATTTTGAAGCTTCAAGTAGGTGCAGTAATTGCATCATTTCCTAGCCTAAGCAGCTTTTTTGTATTTCAGCTTGCCACTCACCACCTTAGCATTCCTCATTCAGAAACAGGGACGAGACTCCTGCATTTGCTTCTCCATGCCTAGAGCACATTA
>NW_008685744.1:28858-47231 GCF_000695815.1 Acanthisitta chloris | reverse complement strand
GAAACCCACTATGTTTTCATTATTTCATTATATATTCATTATGCCTAGTTATCCACAGCACTCTGATGTATGTCAGGAGGCTGCATGCTATGCCCCTGTGATGGTACCTGTCAGAAACATCCATTTCACAGCTGTTATGGTATATACCATCTGCTTAGACATCTGGGCACTGAGCTGTACAAGAGCAAAGAAAGGGACAAGAAAAAGTCAGCAAGCTTTGGGGGAGAGACCGAGCTTAAAAGAATTTTCCCTTCTATTCATATGCACTGTACAGGAATAATAACATAATTTTAGTCTCTCCAGCAAAACTGCAGGTTATTCTTTCATGCTTTAAAGTATTTCATGTGTGCCTGTATCCATCTCTCTTCAGAATCTTGAAGTTTACTGCAAGCAGTTAATTTACTCCTTAGAAGCAGATCCAATTAAGGGACTACTTCAATTTGCCCTTCAATAATAGGACCAAAACAACAGCACCAAAAGCCAACTCAGAGAAAAAGTACTAGCTTTTACTGGTTGAAAGCAAGTAAATTCTGGGAAGAGTTAAGAGATTTCTTATGTCTTGGGTTAGAGTGGCCCTTTGGAAGGGCTCAGCAGGTGTCAGGTGTATACAGAAGTGACAAGTCACAGCACTCAAGCTGCTTTCCATGACAGCCTGCAATAGCAGACTGCATTAGTATCGTCACTGGCAGGCAGCACTGACAGGATCCACACAGAATATTGCGTGTTGCTCGTCTCAAGTGCTTCTGACTCGTCATACAAGCTTAAGCAGAGGGAACTTGAGGAGGTTTTTGCATGAATATGAAGATTTTTATTTTTTTTTTAATGAAGCAGGATTGACTTGGAAACATCCTCTCCCTTCTGATATAAATTAACTTTAAAATTCTGATATAAATTAACTTCAATATAAAGAAGAAAAGCCCTAGCAAAAATTTAAGATTTCACATTAATTTTCAGAAAAAATATTTCTTAATAATTATTACTTATATCATTAGTGCAATTCGTTGAACTTCTGACAAAAATAAACCTTTGTGATTTTTTTTCTTTTTATGTCGGAAATACATGACATTGGGACTACATAAAATCTTCTTTTAAAGGGGAAATTACAACATATTGAGCTTCTTTCCTGAACAATGAAGCTTTCGCTAAGTCAGAATTTTCTGACAAAAACTGATCATTGAAAATTTTTCTAACTAGATTTCAAGGAACATTTAAAGGAATAGAAACTCTGTATAGAAAAGAGGCCTTCAGTTTAACCAGATCAGACACAACATCTGGCACTGAAAACTGTCAAAATATAGTTCACCTTGGGGGAAAACTGTCCAGATGCAGAGATATGTGTGACCGCATAATGACATCTGTTATGCAAACCAATATTACAAACTTAGATCTGTATCTGTTAATGGGCAAGATAAAAAATTAAGCTGAACCAAATGATAAGGAACAATTTAAGATTACAGGTTTAATTAAATGGAAGATAAATGGGTTTCCTCCTGAACAGCTGATCAAAAAATGGGATGTGATCAGAATAAAAAAAATGCAAACACATCAACATATAGGATTTCGGAAAAATATGCTCTCCTAGCCCAGAAAGCCAATTGTATCCCGGGCTGCATCCAAAGCAGCATGGCCAGCAGCTCAAGGGAGGTGATTCTGCCGCTCTGTCCTCATGAGACCCCACCTTGGATACTGCTTCTAGATCCCCAGCACAGGAAGGACATAGACCTGTTGTAGCAAGTCCAGCGTAGGGCCACAAATATGGTCAGAGGACTGGACCACCTCTCCTATGAAGACAGGATGAAAGAGTTGGGGTTGTTCAGCCTGGAGAAGAAAAGGTTCCAGGGAGACCTTAGAGCAACCCTCCAAGGCTAAATGGGGCTACAAGAGAGCTGGAGAGAGACTTTTTACAAGGGCATGGAGAGATAGGACAAGGGGCAATGGCCTTAAGCTGACAAAGGCTGAATGTATATTAGATGTTAGGAAGAAATTCTTCACTATGAGGGTGGTGAGACACTGGCACAGGTTGCTCAGAGAAGTTGTGGATGCCACACCCCTGAAAGTGTTCAAGGCCAGGTCAGCTGATCTTTGAGCAACATGGTCCAGTAGAAACTGCTGGGTTGGAACTAGAGGATCTTTAAGGTCCCTTCCAATCAAAACCACTCTATAATTCTCTGATCCTTGATTCTATGAAGCATAAAGTAACTCAAGGAAAAGGCATTACTGGTCCATTGCAAGGTGGATCATCAGTATGGATGCAACCTGATATATCTCAATGACATCATGATATTTGCCTCAAGCTTTCTGGACTAGGTCGTACAAATGGAGTAAATAAACTCTACATGAAAATTTTGCTAGACCCTAAGAAAAAAAATTGGACTTTTATTGCTCTAAATCCAAAATCATAGCAATAAAAAGCTGCTTGCTAATCAGTCTGTGGAAAAAAGGAAAATACTAAAACTGGGAGGATACATACAGAAAGTGTGTACTTGAGATAGAAGACAGCTAAGCTTATTTATATTGCTTATTTACTCTTTAATAATGGGAAAGATGAGAGGAAGCTTTATCAGAATGAACATTCAAAAAGGAAAATTTCAACAGACAAAGATGAAAATACCTCCACATCTAAGTTTAGTGTGCTGAAACTCCTGAAGCAGGTAAATCTTCATCCAGGAAGTACTAGCATGTGAAATTGCAAGTCCTGCAGTAAAGCTTTCCTAATGATCCTATTCATCTGTGGCTACTGCATTAGCATCAGAAATGAGCAAACACAGCACTTGTATTTTGAAAAGAGAAAAATGACCTATGCAGTTGCAGGACTATTAGCCTGGCTTCCAGTGTATGCAAGGTGTTGGAACAAATTTCTAAAGAAATACTACCTAACAAAATGAGGATAAGCAGAAAATGGGATACAATACAACCTGAATTGACAGCAACAGATTTTAGCAGATAAACTTGGTATCTTTCTCTGATAGATTGGTCTACTTTCAGATGAAAGAATGTGATAAATGCAACCCAACCAACCTTCTGCTAAATCTCACATACATTCCAAGGACAAATTATTAGTGCTTAAGGCAAAGACATGGGAAATGATTACATTTCGTTTTAGGAAAAGATCTGGCTCCAGGGTAGCTAACAACAGCTGACACTGAAGAAAGATGAAGCCAGAAAAAGGCTGGTTCTATGTGGAATTATGATCAGGATCAGCTGTTATGTCAATTGTTCACTATACCAGGGCAGAAAAATAACTAATAAAAATACTTACTGACAGAAATTTGGGAGATGATGTTAATAGAGAGGAAGGCTAGAGTATTACATAGGAGGAACCTGATAATCATGAACAATGTCACAATAAAAATCAGATTAAGCTTAACATTCTGAGGTGCTAGGTCAGGCACATAGACAGCAGTAAAGAGATTTGCTGTAAGTTGGAGACTGAACTGTGATAATGTGAGCAGAGAAGAAAGTCCAGACTGGAAATAATCATTCACAGTATGGCCATGAGTCATCAACATGATTCAGCCACACAAAGGTTGATGCAATTGTGTGACATATCAGGAATGATATTTCCAGCACAGAGACAGATGAGAACAGTAAATCAATATGGATTATACCAGGAGCATGACACAAACCCAGCCACTTACCCTCTATATGGTCACTCACCATAAATATCGATGGGATAAGAGGATCTAAACAGACCTTGTTGGCCAAAGAAGGAAGAGGTAAAAAGAGGACATGAAAATTCAGGCTAGAGATGAGTAATGCTCAAACATGGTAAGATACTGAAGAAATCTATCCGCTGCCCCTAGCAAAAAAGGCTATAAGGCCCTGCCTGCCAGGGAAACTCCTAGGTGCAGAGTACTAGGTAACACAGGCACAGGTAACACCCTTCACAAAGAAGCATGATGTGCATGCCCAGGTGATCTTGTAACGTGGCTGCTGGGGGCAGCAGGAGACCTCCAGGACCTTTCAGTCTCTTCTGGTAAATTATTGACCTTTCCACAGCTAAATCCACAGGTACCTGGAAGGAAATGTTGCCAGAGTAAGATTTGCAGGTTTTTGCTTAAAGGTGGATAGGAGCTAGATTTTGGAGTTCGTACTCCAAGAAAGCCAGGTATCTCCCTTTTGGCTTATGCTTTAAGGGGAGGAGGAGTCAGGAAGGAAACAGGATATACCACAAAGGGCTTAGAAGAGGCCAACAGACCCTCATTCCTCTAATATACAGATCAGCCAATCTGTGGAAAGAACCATAAAACTGCAAACTCCTGTCAGAGATGGAGATGAGGTGAGACCTGCACACAGGTCTGTGCCAAGGTAGCACTGTGTCTGGCTGGCAGATTGATCTTGCACCCTCAAGCAGTCCCCTGCCCACATAAAATGCACACAGGACAGTAAGTAGTGCACACCAGGCAAGGAATAAACATTTCTCTTCTATGACCTGGTTCATTCTAACCAAATACTCTTCCATCACCTAGAGGCAGGGACAAACTGGGTTTTGGAGCTATCAGAGCAGTTTTCTATATTGAGGAAGGTTTGTGCTCCCAAACTTTTCCCATGAATGCCATCGCCCTCCTGCCAGCTTCTCAGCAGAAAGTTTGACAAGAAGTTGCTATCAAATTGCCAATAATTAATTTCATGTTGTGTTTCTTGGACTCATTTTTACTGATTTTGCTGTTCCAAGGAGTACATTTTGAGGCTCATGAGTGACAATTCTTGTCACAAGGAGCAGATTTCTGATTAATTCTTTCTGCTCTAGAGTAATTTGCATGACAATCATTTGTGACAAAGATTAATCTTTCAAACAATTACTGCGACACTCTTCTCCACAGAGACAAGCCATCACATTTGTGCTGTTTTACTCTGACCTTGTTTAGTGACTTTGGGAAAGTTATTGTTCTCTTAAGACTCGTTTTACCTATCTATGAAATCTATATAAATCATCTGCATGGAATGTTTGCAGCCTATCTCAGGACATGGGAACTTAATAAACTGTGGAACAATCAAAGAGAAAAAAGGGATTGCAAAACAATCTCAGATCTTCTGAAATAAAGGTAATAACCATAATTTCACAAATACTATGGTGAAAAGCAAACCAAAACCTAAAAGAAATAAAATTGCCTGTATTTTTTTCTGGAATATTTTTGTTTGTTTGTTTCTAAGAGCTGAGGGTGTTTTAATAAGTAAATGTAATTTTTTTGATGAAATCTGCATCCAAAACTTCAGAAAAAGAGTTAGTGAAGTGATCAAAGCTATACCTCTAGCAAGTAAACAATATTAATAACACTTAAAGTTACTCTGCTTTTTTTTGGCAGAAATGCAAAGCTGACTATGCCAACAATGTTTTGAAAAAATATTTATTTTTATCTAAAATTCTTTTGGCAACATCTCATAAACATTGGTCACTTTGGAAGTACACAGAATCTCTTCTCTGCATAAAAGATTCATAATGTAGAGACAGGGTTATTCCTAGAAAGGCACAGAGAGAGAGTGAACAGCATGATATAGAAGGCAACTTTTTATCTAAAAAAAATCCTGCTCTGTCCTCTATTTTTCATATTTGAATAAAAATATACTGTGCAGTTGCCATTCCTGTTCAAATCCTGGTGTCTAGAGGGGTACACAATTCCTTACAACAGGTGCTGGTGCCACAATACACTACACAGAACAGCAAAGTGTATGGGATTCCTCTTTAAATATGACATCCACAGTGTTAAGGACTCTCCAGTGAGGACTGACACTTGCAGTCGAGGGACATCCTGCAACTTCCTAGCCGGGACCTGAAATGATTTTCTACGTCTGAGTTTCCAAATTGTTTTCTGTTTTATAAGAGGCAGATTTCTCTAGACTTCAGGGTAGAACTGAGAAGAGCCTGAAAGAATTTAAGCCCCCAATCCCAAGTACATCTTTGTCTTTCAAAACGAAAAGTCATACCCAAGGTGAGTATGGGTGGCGAGGGCTTGAAAGAGTGATCCCATGCCCTGACCTTCAGGATGCCCCTGCTGGTGTCGTGTACCCTGAGTGTGCAAGGCTCAGTCACCTTTTCTTTGGGGAATAAGTTCCCATGCAAGAGCCTTGTGGTCAAGGTTGTCTTTAACCCTGGGGAGGACCAGGTCCAGACCTCCTGCATGACACACCAACCAGGTAGGGCTGATGACACCCCCATAGTGGACCACTGCTGGCAGGTTTAACCTGCTCCACTTGTAGTTGCCTATAGGTTCAGTCCCAAGGAGCTCAGGACCCCTGGCCCTGGATAGGGAGTGAAGGGTCCTAAATCAAATGAGCATCAGTGGCAGAGAGGCACTGGAAGGCAGATGTTGCACGTCTCTTCGTGAGTCTCAGTAGCTTCAGAGTTTACGTGAAACTTTCATGGAGGTGAGAGTCTTCTCAGGGAACCTGGAGCTATGGATAAGTGCTCCATCCCTACAGACACTTGTTAGCACTGCTTTCCAGCAGGTTTTTACTGATATAAGGCTATTACTACCTTGTGGTACAGCAGCACAAAGCTGGACAGGTACAGCAGTGGACCACACTCTGAACAGCTACAAAATGTATGTTCAGTTTTTTGTTAGCTTGTTGCACAGACTCTTTCTGGGTTATATATGCTCCTGCAGCCATTGGGACTGTGATGAAGTCAGAAAAATCATGCCTGGTTACAAACCATGCAAATGGTGTACTAATAATAGAAAATACTGTGATTTGTATGATAGATCTGACACAAAACCATCACGTGTTCAACAAATCAGAGGCTACAATCTGAAGGAAGATATTTCTGTATTTGGGCTGAAAGTTAACGAGCCTGATGCAAAATGTGAGCAAAGAAACATGGTGAGAAATTTAAATCTTTCAAGAATCATTGAGTGTAGACATCTGGGTTTTCTAAAGTTCATTTACACTAAAACTAATTTTGCAGTGTAAAGCTTTGGCAACCACTTTAAGCAGTAAAATATTTGATGCTGCTGATGTAACCAAGGCACTCTAAATGAAAACTTTTCCTGTGAAATGTTGTCTTAGTCTTTAATTCAGTTTAAAAAGGGCAAGCATTACATCTCATGCATCTGAAATTCTGCAAAGCATTGGATGCTGCAGCTAAACTGGAGACTGCAGATTAATCCATGAACTGACAGGAAGGAGCTGCTTGGGACATGATGGGAGGGATATCGCAAGAGGAAATTTTGACTGGATGGGGTTACTGACAGAGCTCCTCAAGAGCCAGCCAGAAATAACAGAGTGATCAGAGCGCAGTGTTCAGGTTCAGGGTGACTCTCAGGCCCTTTGTGAGGCAGTCACTGAAAGACAACTTCAAATCTAAGCTGGATTGAAATGAGATGTTTCTAGAAAACTATAGGGAATTGCTGCTTCCACAGTTTAAGGCAACAGTGACACCCCTCTTAAATCTTGTATATAATCAGAACTTCCATGCTTAAGACAACAGAAGCAGAGCAGAAATTGTTTGCTTGCAACCTTTTCAGGGGAAGTGATAGTCTGGGACAGTACTAAAGGTACTTCACAATTAAAGCACTTGTATGATCACATCCTTACAGACGCAGAGTTTATATAAGCTATAGTTCATATAGGATGAGAGCTGGACTTAGACTCTGTCCCACTGTACTGCTCAACATAGATCTCAGTGTGCCCTAACTTGCCCAAAACACTGGTCAGTCATGCCATGGCTGGCATCAGTACTTAAGTCCATGGGCTCCTTCTTAGAAGATGCTGATCTTAATTGTCACAGAGTGCTAGAGTTCTTATTTGAAGCTGAACTAGATATGTCCTACCTTGTCACAGTGAGTGTGCAAAGCTTAGAGTAAGGAATACACTTTGTGTTAGCTGTACTTCAAGCAGTGTTTCTAAGTCTGAATATGTCTGGCATGTCAAAACTGTCAAGTCATGCAGTGCTTCTTGCAGCATGTCTGCTTCCACTCTGCAGCTGTTAAAATGTCCTTGTGCAGTTGTCAGTGATGGTACAGAGAAATAATTCCAGTCCTGTTACAGTCCCTCAACACTAGACTATCACTTAAAAAAAATCAATTACTCCAAGGAAAATGCTGTGTCGGTCCTAACAGGCACAAAACAAAGATCATGCTATGTTAGCCAGGCAGAATTTGCATGGCCTTGATTTGCCTTGCCCTGTGGCTGGGTGTGCAGTTTCTTAGGCTGCTCTTTGATTCTTTGCCATTCTGAGGATTTTCAGAGATATATGCCAGATTCAGAAGGAATATAATGTTTGCTACCTTTTCATCAAAGTCTATGAGAATAAGTCAAGATCATTGGACATTAGGCCTGCTGATATCCCTGTGAAGAAGGTCCACTGTGGGAGACAGTACCTCCAGTAGGTTTGTCACTTGGCATGCTGCAAACAGAGTTCCATTGTGGCAGAACTTATTACAGGTTTAAGGTTACCCTTAAGCCAGTGTCTAACCATTTGGTCTCCAAAGCTGTTCCGCTGTGCTTGATTTTTGCCTGCAGTGCTTGGAATTCATCTGTGCCTGCTAGACCATGGGCAGCAAATCCACCAGCATCATGCCCAATATTAGCTGTTCCTGGCCCTCTGACTTTTCCTGTCTTTCTCTAGTATCCCTAAATAAAGAGAAGCCCAAGGGAAAAGAGAAACAATGCAGAGGCTGCTGAGCAGGATGACTCTACTTCAAAGGTAGTAAGGGAAAGCAGGATAGTTCTTTGTGACCTTCAAAGACCCCATCATTCCTTCTCATGCTCCTCTTTCCTGCTTCTTCCATTGCCTACACTGGTTCTCTGAGGGCATGAGTGTTCTAAATAAACTAAGGTAAATATTCTGGCAAATAAAAAATGAAAAAGAAAATAATTTGGATGTTTTGTTGTTGGTTTTTGCTACTTGCCATATTAATCCTAGCTCATTTTGCTGATCTGGCACAGCCCTCATACTATATTGCTGTGAAGAGGTTGGGGGTCAGATCTACATCAAATAAATTTGCCAGGAGGCAAATATTCATGCAACTGTGCATTGAGTTGCCTAAGCAATTAACATAATTAAGATAAATTCAGAGCAGTAGTTCCTTACCTGAAAAAAGTTAAATTTCTTTCTTTGTTCCTTTTCTAATCCTAGAAAGGAACTATTCTGCAGAAGAGCTTCTAGATTTTTTTTCCCCAGTTATACTACTTAGTCTAATAAAAGATTCTTCTGCTCAAGTAGAAAAGTGAAATAATTACAAAACCATCTCAGGAATCCTGATATTCAGAAAATCTTTAAGCTTATTTCAGGCCTTTGTACTTGTATTACGCTATGGGCTTTGTAAGAATTTCCTGTAACTCAATTCTGCAAAAGATTTTATGAAAAGAAAGGTGATTTTGCAATGCAAAAATCTCTAAGCAAGTCACTTCTACCCACTCCTGCTCAGTCTCTCATAGTTTCATTCGCACACTTTCCTCTGTACTCATTAGTACCAAGACGTGTCCAAGTAGACTCGGACCACTGTATGCTACATGGGGGACAAAGGATATCAGCAGCTGTGGCCTCAACACGTATCTTGGGTTTGGGAATTGTCTTTCGTACCTTGTAGGAGTGGAGGCTGTTTTGGATTGCCTGCCTTGTGATTTTGACTCACCCTTTGTAAATGTTAGGCAAAATTCCTAAATTTCACAACTTCTGTTTTTCTTGCCTGATAAGCTGTAGTCCTGTTCTATATCCACTTGTTAGCTTTAACTTTAGTTCAGTTTGTTTGTCCTCCAAATGAAATCACAGATACTGAGCTCCATGGTGATTAAAAACACATGCCTCTCCTTTAACCTCTGTTCTGCTATTTCCTCTGGTGCTTTTGCACACATTTCCATTCTTACTCCATTCATACCAATCTTCCTATTTCTATTTCTATGGATTTCTGCACTGCTAATGGAGTCACTCCTAACTTAGGACATTAGAATGGGCAACTCATTACAGTCCCCCAAATTCACGTGGTGAGAACAAGGCAGAAACCCATTGCTTTTTTTTTGTTCAAGAATTGTGAAAATATCAGTCATGATAAAATACAAAGAAGAATTCAATGCCTTTGATCTCACACAACACATTATTGTTTTTAATGTGGGGACAGCTAGTCAGATAATTTTCCCTTGGTTATTATGGTGTTACTGTAGTCACTTGTAAATGCACCCATGCCTTCTGTATGTGATTTTCCAGTTCAGGCACACCACAACCCTGCTCAGTTCTAGATCACTACTGAAGCACTTCTGCACTCACTGGTTCAGCCCTTTTCTGTATGACATGCAAGCAGGAGTCTGAAACAGCTCTTAATTTCTGACAAAAATGCTTTCTCCTAACAGCAGGCTTGTAAGCAAACAACAAAATATCACTGACAAAATTATTATAGTGGGATGACAGAATGCCTCTGCATAGCAGCAAGAAAGCAGAGCTAATGCAACCCTGTGCAGCATCACAGGCAGCCACATGAAGTTTCTTTTACTTTCTCAAAGAAGAAGGATATCAGTTATTGCTCAACCCTGGGAGGTGGAGAGCCAGCAAATGCCTGTCATGGCTCCTTAGTGCCTGCCTGCAGTGAGTAGTCAGGTATTGTCACAGCTATGAGCAGCATCTGATGTTTTCTAAAATTGTCTTAAAGAAAGTAGCAAGACATAATGTTTTCCTCCATAAACCATTTTCTATTCATCCTCAACAGAGCAAACACAGTCAGATCCCCAGCAAAGTACATGATGTATTTGCAGTCAGTTAATTTTAAATAATTCTGTGTTTCATTTTGGAAGTGAAATGTATTGAGTGGCCAGGTGAGGAGGTGGCCAGGGAGCTTCTCCTGTCTTCCTAACCACATGTTTTATTACTGTCAACATTTTGACAATTGCAGATGTGCTATGCTCCAGACACATTGAATACTTGTTACTATTAATTCCTTGAAATTCTTGCAGCATGAGGAGGCTAAAATCCTTAGTTTAGCTAAAGTTAGAGTTTTGCTCTTTAGGTGCTGTTTAATGTGTGGTTTATCTCCAAGTAACGCTTTCAACTAGTATAAACCATAGTGGCTTTAATGATTTCAATGCATCTGTGTTATTTCCCCACCTCAGTACCTTGTCCTACTGTCTGTCTTGTTAACTTCCTTTCAAGGCTCCTACATGTACAAATGCTTCTTGCAATTCCCATGACAAAGCTGAGAAATACATGCATGCATGTAGGAGGAAACATCCCCAGCATGCACAATTCTCTACTCTGAACAGCACTACTAGCCTCCAGGTGGATATTCTGATCCTAACACATACAAACAACTTCCATAAATGTCACTGCTAGATACCTGACTCATCCCCCAGGCACAAAGCAGACTTTCAAAGTAAAGCCAGGATAATGCTGAAGACCAGCACAAATTTTCTTCTAAGTACTTTTCTTTGTGCTTTTCTGTCATTATGCATGAAAGTTGCTGCCTTGAGACTTGATTCTCCATCACCTTGGGAGATACCTGCTGGGGCTAATTCATGTGAAGTCATGGCATTATGTATCTTGAAAGGATGGTATGCTTGGGTCTCCTTATACTCCTGGCTTTACTGGAGAATGTGTGATGTAAAATGATTAACAGTAGTCTGAGAGCTCTTAATATAAGTCAGATTCACAGTTTATGGCTTCTCCCCTGCAATACATTACTTTGTTCATTTCCATGCAGCTTTTCAGGCAAAGAAGCCATGTGAATAAGTGATTTACTTTTCTTTCAACATGAATTTTGCAGAAGGAAATACAAATCTGCTGCTCTGAATTTGCAGAAATGTTTTCTGATACACAGCAGATATAGCCATAAAAAATAATAGATCTGAACAATAAAATGTACAAGAAACCCCATGTAGCCACTGAACTCAGTGGCTACTAAATGTCTGATATTTTTAATTTGCATTTAAAACAATGATGTTCTAAGAAGACAGTAAAGAATGTGTATAATTTTTTTTTATTGTGCTCCTTCTACATTGATAACAGGCAGGTTTAACTTCTAGGCAGTGACTTTCACCCTAATAATTGTCTGATTTACTTTATGGCCATTTTATGACTGACAGTTTTGTCACTGGTATTAAGGTACTACTTCTGGAAGTTAAACTATCTGATGTCCATTGCTTCACATTGCTGTGACAGTAACTCATCATTTTTATGAGGAAGTCATTGGTCTTAAAGATGGACTCTTTTACATTACTTCTACCCCAGTTTCCTGATGATAAAATTATATATGCTTAGCCTGTACCTCGGCTTCTGTTTCTGTCAATTCATATTCAGTGAACCCACTGACGAATTTTACCCAATTTGACAGTAAGTTAGACCTGCACAAGCACAAAGTTTTTCAGATCTTCATGGACACTGATGGCTGGATACGTGAGAGCTGCCATTTAGAAAAGTCTCAGCGTACAAGATAAGGAATTCATATGTTACCTCTTCTGCCTGGAACCAATCAGCCTTCCAATGCATGGCACCTCCAGCACCATCACAGCAGTCATTGACTTTATACTCAACTCTGTACAAATCCAGGAACAGGCAAAATTGAAGAAGTCTATGGGGCAAATTAAGTGGGGACTGTAGGAAGTACAGGTGGGTCTGGGAGGGTTGAAACAAGGAGACAAAGAAAAAACAGAAAAGGAGAAGAAAGTGCAATAAGAGGAGTGAGAATACAGAAGTATTATAGGTGCTGGCTGGAAGGTGGAAAGATGAGAATGATGAGATCATTGTACTGGGTCTGATAAAGGATTCTGGGGAGACCGAGGATATTGCTGGGGAAAGGCAATTATACGATGACGCTGAAAACCTTATTTCATCCTTATTCATGCTGATAATCTAATTCTTCCCTGCCTTTCCAGGAGGCAAAGTTTGAGGATGTGTCAAAGAGATCCTGAAATCTTCCTGGAATGCTGACTTTCAAATAATCTTGGTATTGTAGTGCTTTGTTGGATTCTATGCTTGTCGGTCAATAAAGCAGTAATTTATGATCTGTTATTGTTAAGGCATATCAGTATACAAAGAAAGGAAATATTTTCAAGAGAATGGAGAGAGTATATTGTGAAAGTAAAATGCAAAATTACAGCTACGCTAATCCTTGCTTGTGAGATTCTCCAAGGAAGCACTGGGTATAAAACTAGCAATTTATGCAAGCATGAAGTGTTCCCAGTGTAACACATCAGAAACATTTTAGGCAGTCTGAGTGATAGGGTTACAGTGCCTATTTACAAAACAGATGCATGGCAGATGTTTTTGATACTGTTGACTAAGGAACTAAATAACTTCCCAGAATATTTTCTGAGCCAGAAAGATGCAGAAAATTATTAGAAAGTTTTAGCAGAAATTGATAGTGTCTGGAAAAACATAATGAGTAAACATAGAAGACAGAAATAGTAATTTAGACTAGCTATAACCTGTCATGCCAATTATTAGTGCCTATACTGCCATTTTAGTAATATAATCACAATTCCTGAATAAATTTGTTTCTCCTAAACAAACTCTTTACATGAATTCACATAATTCTGTCATCTAATTATAAGTTCAGTTTATCCAGGATCTCTTACTTGGAAATCTGTTCATTGGTAGTAGTGGGAACAAAGATGCAGTTTATAGAAACGTACAGAAAGAGGAGAAGTAAAGGAAAGGCACAGAAAGAGATTTTGTGCTTCAGTGGTATAAAAAAGTGGACTGACTGAATCTGCTAGCAGGCAGCAAACTAGACCTGGCATCTCATAGCTATACCTTCAAATTATTCTCATTCAAAGTTGGTTCGAATAAATAAACTTTGAAGGACACAAGCTCACAAGAAATACACCCTTTGCTTCTCAGGGGTCTCTGTGGGATGTTTATTTACCAGTACCCTTAGGGAATTTTGAGGCAAGGCTGGAATGATACCAGCTTATTCTGTTCAGCCTGGGAAAAAACTGCTCCGGAGCTGCCTTCCTAGAATTATCTCTCCCAATTCCGAAAGAAGCATTTGGCTATCTGTGAGCTTAACCCAATTTTCCTGACAGGCTGAGAAAACAGAGAGGGCTTTCAGCCCTACATTGCTGCACTTGGGACCAAAGTCAGCCACACTTTTGGGTTTTGCCCAGGTTTCAGCTGTTTTCTGTGTGCTTCTCCACTCTCCAGGATCTGTCTTTGCCATTCCTGAGAGCTCTGTGTACATCAGAACCCTCACATCAGGCCCTATCTGACCTTAGGGGGCCCATGAGCCTAACATCAGCTAAAATCTTAGTTTGATGTATCTCACTGAGATTGCCAGCTCTTGCTTCTGTGGGAGCCATGGCATTCAATCTTTACCTTTTCTTTTGTTTGAGCTATTGTCTTTATTCTCAATGAAAAAGAGCAGAGCTGGACACATCAGTTGGTACTGAGAAAGACATGAGGGAAAAAAACACACCTTAATTGCAGATTGCTCTTGAGCACTCTGTAAATCCTATTTTGCATGTTGAAGTGGGACTTCGGTGAAATAAAAGCTTTGTGCTGCTCCTTAGCACCAGGAAAGATCACTCATTTCTCTGTCACCTGCATGAACACCTCAAAGTATCTTGGGAATGGTCAGAAACATCTTCTGGATGAAAGGAAAGATAGCTGTTGCATGGCATTAGGAAAAAAAATCTCTCCATCCTTACAGCCTCTGTTTTGTACCTAAGTCAAAATGACTTGAGCTGCAACAAATCTGGAACAGAAAGTCAAAGCTGTGTGATGCTGCTGCCGGACCTAATTCCCCTCCAGATTTTGCACAGGCAGAAGGTTGGCCTCAGCTCTGCTCAGCTTGAGGATTGTGGGCTGCTGAGCTATTTCTCCCACTTCTTTCTCACCTCTTCTGATTTTCCATCAAGAAAAAACTTTTCTTGTTACACCAGGAATATGCTGAGCAACAAACTCCAAATATTCACCTTATGTATGCTCTGCAGTATGTGCTTAGGAATCTGTGGTTAAAACCCTCCAATGGCATGTAATATTAAGCCTGCATTTTTATTAAAGTTTTCTGTATGCAGGTTTTTCTTCTTTACTTCTTCTTGATTTGCTTCTGAGCATGATCCAGAAAGGCTCAGAAGCAGCTGAGCCACTGGACTGTGGAAATTACTACTTATTGTGGGACCCCTTAGACCATGCAAAGAGAGGATTTATGACCAATCTACCTTAAAAGTTTTTCAGTGCTCTGAAAATCAAACCCTTTTAAGGCATTGGTTTCCAGGTTTTTCTTCTTTACTTCTTCTTGATTTGCTTCTGAGCATGATCCAGAAAGGCTCAGAAGCAGCTGAGCCACTGGACTGTGGAAATTACTACTTATTGTGGGACCCCTTAGACCATGCAAAGAGAGGATTTATGACCAATCTACCTTAAAAGTTTTTCAGTGCTCTGAAAATCAAACCCTTTTAAGGCATTGGTTTCTTAGTTTTCAGTGCTCTGAAAATCAAACCCTTAAAAAGGCATTGGTTTTGTCACTTAGACAGAAGAAGAAAATGTGGATGTTCTTCTAAACCAGAATTCACATTCAATGTGATAAATACACTTTGTGTGGCATTGTGCCATTTTAACATGTGGAATGCAAGTACTTTGCTGCTCAGGCAGACCACTGTGAAGAGTCTGATTCTCAGCCAGGGACACAGGAAATCTGGTCTTAAAGACTCTGTGCCTATACTTAGTGATGAATAGGAAATGAGATTCTCTCATAATCCGTCCCTGATTTGGGTTACTTTTCATATTTCTAGTCACCTCAGGCATGTTTGAGGAGTGTTCATTACAATGAAATGTCCTACTTACACTGACATGTATTACTTTGCAATCAAATTACAACAGTTAAGGGTCCCTAGTTGTGCTCCTTAGCAAGTCTTCTCAGCCCATCTGAATTTCTGCCAGCTAGCCAACGGGTCTGCAGGGGATGCACAGCAGCCTGTGACACAGTTTGTAAAAGGATAGCAATGGGAACCAGCAGATATTGAATATTAAAGAAGTTTGTGGAGCATTAAGGGAAATTTACTTCTCAAAAAGGGAAGTAAAAAAATGAACTATAAAGTTTCTATTTCTATATAGTCTGGGTCTGCTATTCAGCACTGAAATGAGTTAAAGACCCTCATCAAATGCACCATGTGAGTAAGTGAAATGAGGTTTCCTCCTGGCCCCATCTCCTGCCCAAAGTCACACTTGCAAAAAGTGACTTACAGAGCTCCTGGAAGAAAGTAAAAGGACCAGGTATCTCTAACATGAAAGTCTGTCAAGTTAGTAAACACTTGTGGTTAGGATAAACTGTGAGCCCTGTGCTATTTTTCTCTTGAAGATTCATGAGGAGACCTTTCATATATAATAAATGTGAATCTTTTTAATAAAAGATATTGTAAATATTAAATGTATTTGCACAGCAAAAGAAATAATGGCAAGCCAACAATACACATCATCAATCTTGACTGCTTGCATATCTGAAGCTCTTGCTTTTACTTCTGCCTTTGGTGCTAGCATGTCTTTCTGCATTATTTCAAGTGACAGGGAATTACTATAATTCTAAAAATAAATTATCATCTTCCAAGAGCAAAGGTCATTTTAATTTGGAACAAATAAATGTCAAATAGTGGATGATACACAGGATAATAATTCATGGGCAGCCAGCCAGAGGAGATAGCTGTAATTACATTCAAGTTCAGGATGACACAGAGAGCCAAAAGATGAAAATCTGAATGTATTTAGGCAAGTTATCAGAGTTCATTTTGCTGCAGGATGTGCTGTTATCTGATCCCCTAATCCTGCCTGTGCCCTGAGCTGATCTCATAAACCACAGAAAACCTACAGGAAGAGAGATCCTATAGAAGTCCCTCTTATCTGAGAGCCCAGGCAATCAACAGACCAGCTTTGTGTAAGGCACATGCTGGTGCTGGTGATTCATGCCCAGTGCAGCTGAAATGGGTCCCATCACAAGAGAAGCAGCTTGGTGTCTGTGGAAGCAAATACATTAAGGAGAGAAGCATGAATTGCTGAAGAGGACCAAAGCTCTTCACAGGGCAAAAGTTGCTGGGTAGTGTAGGACACATAGGCAGCTGTTTTCCTCCCCTGTTCTGCTTGGTTTTTAAGTTGCAACTTCACTTTGGACTCAGTTCATGTCTAAGACACCCAACTGTAGTTTTGATAAGCAGATATCCAAAAGACAGTGGAGATCAAGGCTTCCATGTAGTTCACCTACTTTGATTAAGCCAAACCATTCTCTTGGATTCACTGACTATGGGCTCAATGCACGAGACTAAACCTAGGTATCTTCGGTGCCATTTGGAATGTCCCCAGGTATCTGAAACACCTAGCTCGACCTGCTTCCCTGTGACAGATATGGCTGAAGACCTTCAGACCTTTGAATTTACTTTTATGAAGCATGACTAACATCAGGAAATAAGCTCTCAATATCCAGGGCATAAAAAGCATTTAACAAAATATTAATTTTCTCTGATGTACTGTTCTTTTCCCCCCTACTTCTGCACAAGCATCTAATATTTGTCAGTGCCACAGTGAGACTCCTGATTTGCCTGATTCAAAATGGCAAATGCTATCTTGTATAGCCCTGTTACTACAGCTGTAATAGATACCTACATCCTATTATTTGAGCTGCAAAGGGTGATAAACTGGAAAATGCAGGCTAAGATATGGCTTGTTCAGACATTTGGAGGCTATTGGAGCTGGGAGAAAATGAACAGTTGTTTACCGCATTACCTCACTATACAGAGAAAAGCTGTTTATGAGGCTTATCTGTGCATCCAAAATTTCTTGCCATTTAAGGATGTTCTGATCTAGGTTTTGATTCAGGCCCGTTCATAGCCACAGCCTGAGTAATCAGTTAATTCCGGTGAGTATTTAACAGTGTAATAACGGGAAACAATTCTTCAGGCACACAAGAAATTTTTCAGTAAATCTGACATGACAAACTCATTTCCATATTGTGGAGGAAAATTAAGAATTCTTGTTTAAGTGAAGCAAAAAAAAAACTTTCTGAGAACTTAGTAAACACAGAATTTTTCATTTTTTATTAGAAGTCTGTATTTTACATGATCGAACTATTCCCAGGACAACAGAACTCTGCACATGAATAAGTAGAAAACTGCAAATTACGAAGCAGATGTTCTACTGACCTCCTCCCACTGGAATCTGCTAGCTGAATTGCTTGGGTTATTCTCTCTTTCAGCCAACAATAAATCGGCACGTCAAGTAGGTGGCAATGGAGGAAACTTTCAACTAAGTGGGCAGAACTCTAATTACACAATTCCCAACAGTGTTGCTAACAACGGGTAGTTAAACGGAACCACATGCATTGCAGGAGTACTGCATTTTAATTCTTATCGAGTTTTTATAATGTTCATCATTATTTTGTTGGCATTCAGCAATTGCTAATGTGAAACTAGATAAAAAGAATTTGGGACAAGAAAGGAAGAAATATTTTAATCGTGAAGTTCA
>NW_008685744.1:0-28825 GCF_000695815.1 Acanthisitta chloris | reverse complement strand
TTTAATTATTTAATAAGACAGAAACTGACTAGACAGAACACTGGGAAAATGTAGGTAATAATTGTGAGTTCCTTACCCTGACACACCAAAAGAAAAGGCAGTTGTGTGAACATGATAATCTAGTAAATAATTTTGATTCCTAAATCCTATGACACTCTTGTCAAGTGAACCACTTGTCAATTAACCACATGGCTAAAAGCTGTGTTTCTGATTCCATGAATATTCAGTATTGAGCCCTAGAAGGTATCACAATCTATCCTACTACTCTTCCCTAATGCTAAATAACCCTTGTAGCATTGTAAATGTGGAGAAGCTTTTACTGCTTTGGGATTCATGATAATTTGTGCTATGGTATTTATTCAGACCATATTAGCAAGAAATCTTTTAAATGTGCCTTAAGGTATCTAATCTGCTTTTGCATTGTATGTTAGCCTAAGAGATACAAAGGTATTTAAGCCACAAAATCGGCACATTAGGATTCAGTGCTGCATAGTCTGAAGCAATGCTGGCCAGGGCTTCTAATCACAAAGGCAGTGCTGAGGATCTATCACCTGGCATACAAGCAATCCTAAGAGGGTATATTTCACAGATATCATATTTGCATACTTGCCTGCTGTTGCCCTTTTGCTTTGCTTATTGAGCTGTAGTTGGCTTGGCACATCTGCTTTCCTCTTACTGTAAGCATTTTATCCAACAAGGTGTCAAAGCTTATGTTGCTGTGAGGAAGACTCAGGGGGAATAGTTTTGAGGTGCTGAGACTTAATAAAACATTTTTGAGAGTAACATCAGTTAAATGTTAATTTAGAAAGGTTTTAGTCTGAATAAACAGATTACAAATTGCCCCAGAAAAAAAATACAGTTTGTTCTTTCAGTTACACATTCCAGACTAAGATTGTGTGTTGGATAACTATGAGGACTATTACACAGCCACATTCACGGGGGTTTTCTTTCTCAGAGGGAGGATACCTTTATTTGCTACAAGGGGGCAAATTATGCCTATGACTCATTTGTGTCTCCTCTTCTGTCCCAGGAATTCAGGCACCTCATTAAGTGGAGAGGGAGAAGTCCTACGCTGAGCAGAAAGGGATTTCAGGGCTAAGAAAGTTGTTCTAAAAGTTGCTTTCTTGTCAATCTTTTATCTTCTTCAACAATTACAGGGTACAGAAATAGCCCAAGACAGCACAAGCAATGGATTTTAAAGCCTAGTGTTGCTATAACTGCACAGAAGCTATCACATTATGCAAACATTCCTTTTCATTTGATTGAACTATGTACAGAGGCAAGTACACAGAATGTTGGTAAAAATGTCAGAGCTTGACCTAGAATTAATTCCTCTATTATTGGCCATGAGATAGCATAAAACTTCCAGAATTGTCCTGCAATGAAGTGCTACGTAACTGTCACCACACAATTAACATCTTCCTTTTATTCATGCCAAATTTTCAAATCTAAATTTTTATATTCCTGACTTCAGTCTCATAAAACCTGTGTTCTGGGGCACAGGGAAATGAACAAACTGTTAACACAGAGATAATAAATCCTTCTTGCTAGGAGAAGACTATCTTTCCATATATCCCTGAGCTGCAACAACTACAGTCATCTTCTCCCCTTTTGTACTGAGCTCACTATGTTACTAGTAACCTGCTACAGACCTTTCTGTGGTGTGCCATGAACTGAGGAGCACTGGGAAGTGGCCAAACCTCGGTCACAGCCTGTCTGTTTGCTCTCTTCCTTCCCCAGGAAGAACACCTTGGTGAATTGTTCCTCCATCTTTCCTTCTGCACCACCTCTCTGGTGTTTTGCTAGGGGCTGTGTTAACACTCCTGCTAGATTTCTGCTGACAGTACTAGAATGAACCTCATCATGGTCTGGAGAGGAAATCATAGAAGAATAAGAGTAGGGCTGGACTCAGTACTTGAAGATGTACTCCCAAGACTTACAGTGATGAAAGTTGGAAGAGACCACCTGATCTCCAAGACAACATTCCAGAGCCAGAAACTTTAGCACTGTTACCTCCATAATAAGCTGGATTCCTTGGGTCTGATTCCTTGACTGCAAAAAATGAAGTGATAAAAAATTTATCATCTCCTTTGTACCCAAGGTCTTATCAACCTCCCCGTTAGAAGGTTGTATCTAATTTCTCATTTGAATTTGGTTTCACTTCCAGCCACTAGCTCTTGATGTGCCTTTCTCTGCGAGATTAAAGAGCCATTCAGTAACTGGTATTTACTCCCCATGAAGGTTTTTACACGCTATAATCAAGCTGTCTTCTGATCTGTTTGATAAGATAAACAGATTGAGCTCTCACTGTTCTCTCTTTTTATTTCCCCTTCCAGCCATCAAAATATATCTGTGGCTTATTTCTATACCCCCTGTAGTATTTCAACATCCCTTTTAAAATGTTGACATCAGGGCTGTATATATTATTCCACATCAGTCCCAATAATGTCACACAGAAAGTAAAGTCAATTTCCTCCTCCTACTCACTATTCTGTTGTTTATACCGACAAGAATTGAATTAGCACTTTTTGCCTCTGTATCATACAGGAGCTCCTGCTATTTCATTTCCCCTTAGAAGCCAATGCTATTTTCAGTCAGTGCTTTCCAGGGTACAGAACACATTTCTGCAAGAATGGTCTGTATTGTCAGCTTTGAAATGAATTATTTGGTTTGGCTAGGGTTTAGCCTACCACACCACAAGACGAACCTCTTGCTGGTTTTGGCAGTCCTGTTATTCTTGACAGTATTTAGTATTGCATCACTAGGGATTTTTGCATTATATTGTTAATCAGGTGAAAATATTAAACACCATGAAATTTCTCACCAAACTGTACAGAAGCTCCTAGAAGTAACACTATCTGATAAAGATCCCTGATGACAACAATTTTTTTGAGTTCTTTGAGGTAGGCAAGTATTAAGCTACTCAATATGTACTTTATTGATACTCTAGAGAGTTCCTTTGTTCTTCATCATATAGTGTGATACTAAACTGAACGCTTTGTAGAGGTCTGAGTAATACCATGTCTTTGCAATTGCCATTGCCAGCAGAACTTGCAATCTCATAAAAGAATGAAAACAAAGTTGTGTGCAACCAGCTAGATCCCAAAGATATATTGACCGTCAATATTGTCTTTATGCACTTACTCCTAGGTCAGCTGGTCTGTTCCATTTCCTGTAGCAGATGTACTTAAATGGCTGTACAACTTTAAGGTCAGTCCACTGCACGTTTGAATATTGGCACAGCAGAGCACTTTCAAGATCTTGCTCATTTCAACTGATATTGCAAGATTTAGTGGGAAATTACACTGCTTACAAATGTAAAATACATGTATCATCTCTTGATTGCAAGTAGTGTAAGGCTGTCAGTTATAGAAATATATGTAATCTACATCCATTAATATCCTGGTTTCAGGGGGAATAATTTTCTTTCCAGTACCCACTACAATGCTGTGTTTTGGATTTAGGATGACAATAATGTTGATAACACTGATGTTTTAGTTGCTGCTAAGTAGTGCTTACCCTAAGTCAAGGAGTTTTTGTGTCTCGTGCCCTGCTACCAAGCAGGTGCACAAGAAGCTGTGAGAAAATATGGTCAGCATAGTTGACTTGAACTGGCCAAAGGGATGTTCCATACCATAGAATGTCATGCCTAGTACACAAACTGGAGGGACCTGGCTTGTAGGGGCTGATTGCTGCTGTGGGATGGGCTGGGCATTGGTCAGTGAGTGATTATCAATTGTATTGTGCATCACTTGTTTTTCTTGGGTTTTATTCTTCTCTTTTTCCTTTCCATTAGTGATGCTGTTGTTCTTGTTGATACTGCTATTAATAACAACAAATTTTTCCATATTTCAATTATTAAGCTGTTGCTATCTCAGTCTACAGGTTTCACCTGTTTCTGATTCTCCTCCCCATCCCACTGGGCAGGGAGGGAGAGTGAGTGAGCAGCTGCATGACACAGTTACTGGCTGAGGTTAAACCACAACAATTAAATAAGAGAATGCAACATACTTCAGCAACATACACTTCATAGTTCTAAGACCTCATTCTGCTCTTTCTGAACAGTATCTATGACCTTTTTTTAGCATCTTTGCATTTTCAGCACCACTATTAAAATTCCCCTCTAGTAAATAATCTATACCAGCGCCAGGGCTTCTTTTGGGTCAAAACTGAACCCACAGCTAGGGAGGGATTTGGCTGGCAAGAATGAGACTCCAGTGCATTCATCTGCATGTGTCTGCTTGAAAGTGCACGAATGTGAACGAAGTATCAAAGCTCCTAGCACACTGGGGGCTGCCCATGTATGAACATACAGTGCCATTGCACATGCTGAGCTGAGACATCTCCAGAGACATGACACAGGACCGTTGGGAGACCCAGCCCTTCCACACCAGTGGCCAGAGGCTGCCAGTTCACTCCATCCATCCCAAAAGGCATCAGGTGCCTCTGATCAGAAAACTGCATGTGGGCCACCTCTGTTTAGCTTTGTCAGCAGACATGATGAGACTCATCTCACAAGGCAGGATATCTCTCCTGAACAGTCCCAGGTGTCTCAAAAGGGGTGTCCAGTGCCATTTGAAATGCTCTTATGTGTCCCACCTGGTATCCATCTACCAGTCCCAAAGGTCTTCCATATGTTCCATGTGATATCTGCCAGCCCCATAGGGTTATCTGGGATACCCTGGGGCATTTCACACGGCAGTAGTTCAGACATTTGAATCATCCCAGTAGCAGGTCAGAGGACTCACTTTCTAGGTTTCACCAACTGTAAAGCTTTTCACTGACTATAACAGGAGCTTAGACAACTGACTTTTGTGTAGACATCTGAATTAAGGTGTTTTGGACATGGACAGATAAATTAAAGTGTCATTATTTTTAACTGAATAACACCCTTCTGATTCCTTCATGACAGTTTCAAATTAACTGAGCCTTTTTTTTATTTATTTATTTTCTTCTGTTTAATTTAGAATCTTGTCGTCACATACTGAGTTAATTGCCAAGATGGGCTAATCCTCTGAGGCAAAAATTATCTCTGTAGTCCCTTGAAACTCCTCATAGTGATGATATGGGTTTTTTTGCTTTCAGTTAAACTTCTCATTCCCAATATGGTTTTAAGTATTTTAGCTACATACTTTTACCCACAAGATTAAATCAGTGTTAATTTTACCCTTTTCCATCTCTACTCAGCCATGCAGTAGCACTGAAGATGCTGAAGCAAAGGCCCATTCGTTAAAAATTCAGTTCTATCTTTGTACCATGAAATCAGATGTGGTTCAAAAAGTACATCTGACATTAAAAGAGAAGTTTGGTCTTCAATCCATAAGGCCACCGATAAAGCTTTCTCCAACACAGTCTTACAATTCCTCAATTGTCAAACCATAATTTTCAAATTTCCTCCTATAACAACATAATGTACTGAAGAAGGGTAAAATCTATGTCCATTTGATCTTCTTGATGCTGCAAACATCTTTTCAGTTTCTTATACCAGGCATCAATCCTATGTGTGAGGGTCTACTAATAACCCATTAGACAGTGCACTTTCTCTCTCGCTAGGCCTCCTTTTTGTGTGCTGTTTGTTCCCATTAGTAAGACAAGAACAAAGAACTGGGCTTTGTACTTGAAATGGCATGAGGTGTCCTGTGTGGTCACTTGTATTTCCTGCAGACTTTGATCTCTGTGCCTTGGGACTGCCTTTTTTACCCTCTTTACTCCCTCACAAGTTCCATTAGACAGTGCACTTTCTCTCTCGCTAGGCCTCCTTTTTGTGTGCTGTTTGTTCCCATTAGTAAGACAAGAACAAAGAACTGGGCTTTGTACTTGAAATGGCATGAGGTGTCCTGTGTGGTCACTTGTATTTCCTGCAGACTTTGATCTCTGTGCCTTGGGACTGCCTTTTTTACCCTCTTTACTCCCTCACAAGTTATGTCTTCTGTATGATATTTTTCCTCCCTAGACACCTCCACTGAGCTGTAAGTGTGGAGATACCAATCTGAACTTTTTGCATTCAGGTCCCCTCAGCTCACAGGACTGAGCTCTGGGAAGGTCAGGGTGTGAGGCTGTGAATAGAGTGGGGCAGGGAATAAGTGGTGGGAAAGTGATAACCCGGCTCATAAGCAAGACATGTTTTCATGTTTAGTATCACTGTTGCTATTGAGACCTGAAGGTTTTGTGATCAAGCAAAATATATTGCAATACTTGGATCACATGTAATACAGCTGTGTAAAAAAGGCAGGTTGACACCACTCAGATGAAAAGTGGGCCCTGTTGTCTTACTGTATTTTCATAAAACAAGGTGTAACTAACTTTTCAATTAGAGAAAAATTGATTGGTCATGTACATTGAATTTTCCATGTGCACATGAAAGAAATGTCAGTATAAGGCTCTGTGACTGTAAGATGGCACCTCTTTCTAGTTCTTTCTCCCAACCTCTCTACCTCTGGAAAATATACTTTGGCAATATTTCAGTCTTCTATTTCAGTCTTGAACAAAAACTGAGGTTATTGAATATTGTCTAACCCCTCTCAGAATCAATAGGACTAATGGAGAGTTTAGACCATAATTTTGTGTTTAGATTTGAGTTGTGCAGCTCTGAAATTATATTTTAATTCCACGCCATATTCATCAAGTAATTCTGTAGGAAAACCACAGTACTGTTATATGTTACTCTGCAATGAATTGCTCTTCTCTATGATGTATGACTGTAGAGAAGAAGTCCATACAATATATAAAAGGGAAAATAATGATGCCTCTCATGGATTTACAAATATAACATCTTCACCTACTTTTGTACTAAAGACACGAGAAATATATGAAATGGAAAAAGCCCATTATGACAAATTTTAATATTCAGTAGATAGAGTTCTCTAGTGATGTGCTCAGTATATTGTACAAGAGCTGGTAAATCTCTATTGAGGGCTATTTCTAGTGAATCTCACTAACCCAAATATTTATCCATCAGGTTGTTCTTCTAAAGTTCCATGGAGAAGTCTCTGTTTCTCCGTCCCTGGGAGACAGAGTTAGAGTACAAGTCAGACAATGTATTTCAGGCACTCAAAATAAATTTATAATAATCTTTAAATGATTTGTTAAATAGATACATTTGTTTCTCATTTCCATCTTACTGTCTTCATAGTCACAAAAGAAATGTTGTCAAATGTAGCCACCTAACTTTCTCTGTTACATTGACAAAAATGATGAATCTGAGGCTTCATTTGGGTCCACACTTGAATTTTGCTTCAAATGGCAAATCTACTTCATAATTAGCAGCACTTCAAAAACCCTTACCCTTTATGATTGCAAACTAGGTGCTGCATTCCCCATAGAAGTGGATGCTAATTAGGAGAACTTTCAACCTCCCAATTTCACAAAATCAAAGTTTACAGGCTTGCTGGAGGAACCATGCCCACATGAGAAGACATTGATTAACACAGCATTTTTAATCTTTTATTCATTGTATTCAGGACTCTGGTAAATCTAACTTTAGAGTTATCCCTTTACTTTCCAGAGGGAAAAGTGGACTTATTCTCTGCATTTCTCACTGAGATTGAGAATAATACTGAATTTTTCTCACTTGAGTCATAACATTCTTTGAGGATAAAAAAATGAAGGAAATTCTGATTGCTACTTTTGATACATACCTAGAAGTGAGCATCATCACAAGTCTTTTTCACAGATGTAAGGTTAATAAAGAATGATTCAAACATAACAATCATATTTCTTACACCCCACCCATGGTGCCTGAGAGAAGGAAGGGGCATGTCATTACGTTCTGCCCATTCTTCATCTTAGGTTCTTTTCTTCTCTGCTGAAAAACTGTTGGCTGTTGTTTCTCTTTTAGTCACTCCCTGCTCATTTTTTGCTATTTGCACTTACTTGTCTCTTTCCACCCTTCATCCAGACCCACTGCTGTAAGGCTTCTCAGGCAACATGAAATTGTGAAAAATGGATTCATGCTGTTTCACACCTTTCAGCACAGTTTTTAAACAAGACAAAATCAAAACAAAGGCTCTTTTCCAAGTGAAAAAGAGCTAAGTAAACCAATTACATTTCTTTCTTATCTTTTTATTGCTCTTGCAGGTTCTTTCTCCTCTCTTTAGCTCCCTTGCTTGAATTTCTCCTTTCTGTCTAAAATAACTTATATTTAAGACTCATGAAGACAAATTGCCCAAACTGTTGGGCTTGTTCATGGGGATGACTTTGCCAAAATAAACTATTTTTCAGCCTTTCCAGAACATAGATTATTCAAGCCACATTTCAAGGCCTGGCCAAAAGCCAGCAGGATGTTTATAACAGAGTAGTCAGATAAATCCCCTCTTGTAAGTAAACTCCGGTAAAAGAGAAAAAGAGATGTAAAAGAAACATTTGGAAATAGTTACCTGCAGCAGCATCTCTATCATCTTGCCTGGGATGATTCCCTTATGCCATCCCCTCCCCAGAAATCCATGGTCAGAAGACTTTCCCTCTCTAAACACCTGCAGGTGGAAATACTGACAAAGCATCTCTTACGCCATAAGGATATATTGGGTTAATCATGGTAAAGTGATAAATTGTGACAGACATAAGCTCTTTGTCACAGTCCATTGCTATGTTGCAATATTTTGAACCTATTCTTAGGCTTCCTTATGCTACTGACGCATTTTATTATAAACTCTCCCTTTTTAAAATTTATACTGCAGTTCTGGCCTGTATCATGGTGAGGGACACATGGTGCCAGGCTCTAACCTGAAAGAGTTTATAGTCTACGCATGAAAGAATTTATACTCTAAGTTAAATATTTCAGTTGTAAATTCTGCCCCAGTACCTTCAGGCACCACATCAACATACAACTGTCTTCTCACCATGACTGTTCTTTAATTTCCTTGCACCTTGTACCTCAATAACCTTTTGAACAGAGCAGAGAGATGTGACATGTCGCAGCTTCTTATAAACAAATAGCTGATCCTGTTGGATGGGATGAAACCTGCATACTGTACTGTCATTTTGGGAGGGTTTTCTCCTGCAAAATTAAAATCTCTTATAAATTGTACACACCTGGCAGCAAGAAAAAAAGAAATCTAGAAATGTGACTTTCCTACTGCTTCCCTGAAATGGTGAGTGATTAGCTTTTCCTATGGTGGTGAAAATAATGTGTGAAAACTGGCTAAACTATCTCAGGGAAATCCCTGAGCTGTTGAAAGAATCAAAGGGACCCTCCACAATCAAGAGAGCAAGCCATAAGTTCTCCAAGCAAGGACAGCTCTTTCCAAAATTAAAAGGAAAGCATCACAGTACTTACCAAAGAGAGGAAAGTGCTGTGAGAGTGGTCACAGTAACTTTGATCAATCTAAATTGTAGTCAGCGCAATAATCCAGACTGAAACCTGTTGTGGCTGACAGCAACAAAAAGGTCTGTGGAATGAGTAATGAGAACCTGCCCTGACAAATAGCACAGACATCCCTGTCCCATTTCTCAGCATCTGAGAAGATGAGATGCATTATCTCTGGGCACCCTTAGCAGGCAGTCCCTCCATTCACAAACATTTGAAGCTTTCCGCAAACAGGCAGAAGGTGACACAGCCAAAACTAAGGAAAGTGCAACAGAACATGCTGTGTAAACAGCAATTGTATCCTGACCCTTTGAAAAGGCTCAGCAGAAGTCCATCTCATGCCTTTCACTTCTGTCCTAATGATGTCTATGAGACAATGGCCCATGAGCCATTTTGTGTTATCCCTTCACTCGTGGCTTGGATCAATTATGGCAGCTGTCCATATCTCTCTAAAGAACTGATCTAGACTCTAAAGATCCTTTTCCCTGGTCCAGCATGGATACATTACCTTTAAAACACCTCAGAAATTCACATTTTTAAATTCTAAGTCTATCTAGCTCTTCTCGGGTAAGCTGCATCCTCCTTAACATCTCTCAGATTACAGAGAAGGTCTAAAACCACTAATCCTTTCCACAGAATAAAGAATCTTCTTGGTTGGTCTCAGCATCTATTATGCCTCTGGAATATAATAGTGACTACAGAGATTCTGAGTATAAAGCCTAAGCTGCAAAACCTCTATGTAGTAGTTCTCTTCCTTGTTGATCATGTGGGGAAGTACCACAGTACTTGTAAAGCAAATATTCAATTTGTGTTGTCATCCACAATGCCAGTAATTAACTCACTGTCTAATTTGTTATAAGTTTAGCTGCAACTAATGGATGTAAGATGAAACTCATGCTTGTTAAATAATCTGCTGGTCTTTGATACACTTCTTTCTTGCACAGAATCTGAATTTTACACAAATGTCCATGTATATAAATTCTTTACAAAACAGAAATGAAATGTTGCATGCATAGATACTTCCACATTTTCATAAGTTCTGATGCATTTGTACTGTGGCTCAGTTTACAAGTTGCACCTTTCTATTCCAGTGGAAAATTCTGAACAGCTTTGAAACACAGAAAGCACAGAAAGGCAATTAAGTTGCAATGAACAACCCAGAATTTGTCTCCTCTTATTAAACAGCACAAAGGTGTAGCAATATGAATTGTAGAGGTCAACAATATTCCGAGGCAGGAAGGGGCAAGACGTTCCAAACTTACAGGAAGAGGGTCTTGACGCCACGTTTCACAGTATGACATTACTTGGAATATTTCCTTCCTCCTCTTTCCTATCTCCTTACCAGATAATTCTGCAATCAGCACATAACCACACAAGCCACATCAGCAACCTCCCTTCTGCCCAAGGCCAGTAAGAATCCAAAAGAGGACTGAGTGGGTTCAACCGGAATTATTCCCAACAGTGTATGGATCCATCTGGTTTCAGATGTGCTCAGAAAACACAAAGAACAAGTACATTAGCATCAGTCTTGCATCCCATAGCAAGAGCCAGCCATAAGAGGTTTTCACTTTAAACACCACTTGTGTTTCTTACAAATTAATTAACAGAGGAACTTACTCGCATTCAGTTGTTCACTTCTTTATGTAAGTGACCTCAGAGGGTTGCATAACCCAGTACAACACCGTGATTCACTGCAATGTTCTACCATATTTAGTCTTATTAGCAGCTATTTGAGAAACGCTGCTGCTCACTCTGGAGAGACATCATTTATAGTGCTATATAAAGGTCTCTACATTTTTCCCGCATGAAAAGGATTACTGCAGCATTCTTATCTGTAATGCAATCCAGAATAGGAAACACTCATTGATTTTTGAGGAGGTGTTTTCAATATGGTGACCTGTTCTATGCTTTCATTTGAAGTGTAATTATAGAACAAAATACTAGGATGAGAGGTGTGTGTTGTAGGGGAAAAAATCAAATACATGTTTTTTCGTGACATTTACTGTTTTCTAAATGTTAATGAACAGCATACACAAGAAGAACCAGTGTACTTCTTCACAGAGTTTAAATACCCACCACACTTAGACCAATTACAATGACAGTACTCTGAAAAACAGGGGCAGGCTGAATTTTTGCTCCTAACGTCGTTAGCTTGTTTAGTGGAGGAGAACAACTAGAAGACATCTGCACTGCATGACCATTTAAAAATTAATGTAAAGGAATAGATCTCTTTGTACCTTGTCCTTCTGAACTATGTTATGACTGTCATTTTCTGCATTTTGACAGTTGGCCCCAGTCTTGTCAGTACACATGACAGAGGAAAAGTAAGCTTGGTGCTAGTGTTAGTCTATTTGCCAGAAAAGCCATAATTTTTGTTCCTTTAACCTGTGCATTTCATAATTCCTTTTGCCTCCCAAAACCTGAGAGAATTCATCAGTCCTGTCATGTTGCCAGTTTTAATAGGAAATTATTTTTGCTGGAAAAAATAAATCTTTCATTCTGGTTAATCTGTATTTTTTATCCCTAACTTCTTCCTGGAGCTGGGGAATGCCCATTTCCTGCCCTCTCAAAGCAAACCTCAACCAGGCTCTACAGACTTCCATCATTTTCAAGCTGTGAGATATTAGAAAATCCTGAGAAGTAAACCTCAAATTTCATGTCAGATACTTACTACCAAAACCATATTTGAGGCATTACACACCAAGAAGCAGCCAGCTCCTTTGAATATCAGAATCTTTATAACTTTTTCCTTCTCTTGGGGAAAATGAAGAAAAGGAAGTACCTATGTTGCATATGCATCTATATTGTATGTTTTCAGAATCAATATTTTTTATGATCAAGTTATGCCTTTTATTCTGCTATATATGATGTACATAAAACCTAAAAAGACACAGCAATTGCTTGATAGTTTTATGAAACATTTAAAATGCAATATTTACATTAGAATTATTATTGTACCTTTAGAGTAACTTTTTCATATTATTTCCAGTGTCACTGTTATTTTTCTGAGTCTTGTGGAGAAAGGGAAAGAAGCTAAATGAAAGGGGATGATTTTTTTGGGGAGGAGGCTGAGTAGGGGATAAAAGACGTGAATCAATTGCTAGACATTTAATCTCAGGATGATCTTTCAGGAAAATATTATGGCTACTCTAGAATACAGACATCAACAGTACTGTCAATACCATAAAGATCAATGATGCCGCTGTATAATATACAGAAATGTCAAATACTGCTGGAGGACACATATACAAAATATATTGGGTTTTTTGCCCTTCCATCTTTAGGGAGAATTTGCTTCTCAAAAACAGATATTCTCTAATCAGCAAGGTAGCAGAGTTGTCACTGTCCTGAGCACAAGACTGCAGCTACCTCCACTGCAGCTATTGCTTAGGAGATGTTGCCCTGTATTTTCATCCATCAGACAAATACCAGATCTCGTCTTCATAGTGTCATGAGTTTCCTGCAAAGATAACACTGTGACAGCAGGTCTAGATGAATCAGCTTGAGGGCTATAGATATGACAGATAGGACTGAGCAGAGCTCAATTACCACTTTTTCATCTCAGAGTCCTATGAAGCAACTTGCCTTTGTTGTAGTGCTACCATCTCTGAATATGCTGGTTTTGTTCAGAGTCCAACACCCATCTCCACTGTGGTTCCCTTGTGCTGTCTGTCTGAAGTGGAGATATCAACATCATGGGACCAAGCAAATAAGACTGGACATTAGGAAGTATTCTATTGTTAGGAAGATGTCACAGAGCTGGAACAGGCCCCTCAAATAATTGTGCAATCTTTACCTTTGGAGGAAGTGTTAATTTCGAATCGATGTATGTTCCTTCTGGAGTGGGAGACAGGGCTGTATGACCTCCTGAGGTCGTTAATTTCGAATCGATGTATGTTCCTTTTGGAGTGGGAGACAGGGCTATATGACCTCCTGAGGTAATTTCCAATACTTCTATGATTTTGTGAAATGTACCTTAAGCATCCTGCAAGTAGCCATCACTTCTCTGTTCCGCCCTCTTATCTGTGATGGAATTGGAACTACTCAAATGCTCAGATTGCCAAACCTCATAATGCTGAGCTAATGCTTTCAAGTAAAGAGCAGTGATCTCATCAGGCTGCTGTGTCCTTTTAGGTTTTGGTGATGAACTTTGCTTTGCACAGTCCTGTGGCGACTTTATTCCAGTGAGAATGTACAACCGCTTTCTTCTTGCTGCAGGTCTGCTTGTTTAGCAAAAACTTCTGTTGAACTTCACAGTTAATTCAGTCCCTTTCCCACTGTCCCTTAGACCTGCATATCAGACAGAGCAATCTACAAAGAGAATGAAAAACAAAATGACTGTGAGGATTGTAAAAGGAAGGCAGCTGCAACACCAAGCTGTAAACATACACATTTAAACTAAGCCGAAAGAGTACTTACCAGTGTCTTTTTGTCACACTGAAGAGGATGGAACCTGTAGAAACCTGCCCTGACTCCACTGATTATGGGGATTTTTAAAATTATGATGTTTTGTGGACTGCTAATGAACTGAAAGTACATATAAATTGCAGATAATATGAAGCAGAAACATGTGTAAGCACTGTAGAGGACAGGTTCAAAACTAAAACTAATCTTGATAAACTGGGAAAAAAAAGCATTAAATATGAAAGGTAGAATTCTGCAAAGAGAAGAGCAAAATGGTCCATTGAGGGAGACATTAAATGAATGACTCCAAAAAGGAAAATGGAGTACCAGGTAGCAGCACTACAGGGTATAATGGATAAGAAAGAAAGAGTCAACTATGTGAACTTGCAAGATCCTTAACAGACAAGTTACTTATAATACACTGGAAGTATTTATTCTGCTGTTGGTATGGAGGAAGCCACAGCTGGAATAGTGGGTCCAGTTATGGTCCTTGTACACTGAAGAAATGCAGAATTATTGGAGCTTACAAGAGGGATAAGAGACTTAAAAATATGATTTAGGAGGAAACAATTGGGTTTGTTGGAGGAATTTTCGTTTATATAAAAGATTGTTGTAGGGATGGTGGTGATTTATTGTACTGTTTGCAATGTCTTCACCAAACAGCTACGGAAGAAGATTGAAGATGTGATTCCTCCCCAACACAGATGCATGGACTGCATGATGTGTTTGAGATTCCCCCACTACTCTTTCAGAATACGACGAGTTGGACACAACCACAGTGTGTTCTAAGGAGTTATCTTGCTAATCCTCTCTGAAATCCCTTAGCCAGTTTTGTGGATAATTGTGTGAGAGCAGTGTGAATGAAGCAATTAAAACTGATGGCCACAGGGCAAAGAAATATTGCCAGAAACTCCTGCTCAGATCGATTCTATTGGCTCTATTTAAATCCTTCTTCATTTGACACCTTGCACCAACACACTGCAACAGCCCCAGGATACATGATATATTTCTGGGAACTGCTTAATTCAGACTGTCTAACTCCCTTCCCCTCACACAAGCATCATATACTTGCCACTCACTTTCTGATATCCCTGCTGCAGAAGTTTTTTGCAGATCGCAAAGTGGCCTCAGCAAAAGGGCATGCTCTTGACAAAAGGTTTCCACCCTGTTGAATAAGACTTTATTGTTGGGTAGCCATGGGAATGTGTCTTCTATCAACTCTGAGTCTGTATAAATGTACATCTCATTCTTCTAGTTAATCTGCAATGAGATATGATTTTGGAGGTAACAGAGAGAATGGAAAACCTCCGAGAAAAACTCTTTACAGAAAAGATGTAATCTAAATACTTGCACAGATGTCATTGTTGTGGCACTTCAACAGGTCAGATTTTTTACTATATTTCATATTTTCAGTACCTGTCTTAAAATTCTCCCACCCCATGAGAGAGAAAAGCACAATACCTTTCTGCAGATTGGAATCTGGGTTGGAAAACAGCAGTGTGCATGAGTCAGAAAACGATGGCATGTCTTCCCAGCTGCAATGCTTTGCTACCATGCACTAACCTGCCAGTGCCTACTGGTGACGTAGATTTCTTAAGCTGCATTGTGTAATTCTGATCCCATGTAAAATTTGTTTCTCAACCTATTCTGTACTTTCAGAGGGCATTCTCTGGGGCTGTAGGTGGCTGCACATAGTATCTGAATGATGTTATTATGCACCAGATAATGAAGCAAAAAATGTTCTTGAGCTTTTTTTAAAATTTATTATTTATATGAATATATTTTAAGTACCAAGACGCACCAGTCCAATTCCAGAACCCTCTGTACAATGTTTATACATTCATTTTTTTTTCTCATTTTGAAGCCAGTATTCCTCAATGCAAGCTGGTTTCCCAGCGATGCTCTCAGCAGAAACATACAAACCCAGATGCATTTCCTCCTTCTTCAGGTGAGTTTTAGGGATCATAGCTTTACTGATTCCCTGGCAAGTTTACACCCTGATGCCACTTCTCCTGGATTGTCCATTAGTTTACAGATATTCCAAAAGCACCAGAGACCAGAGTCCTCAGCACTTTGGCTTGTGGTAATAGCTGATTTTGTCCAGCATAAGAAGGGAGACAAACTATAGGACATCTTTTCTATCTCTTCTTCTTCAGGGTGAGCATTAAGGCACCCCAGAAAATTGCTGAGTGCTGTTACCTCTCTAGATCAGAGAGCTTAGGTTGCTGATGGGAACAGTCCTAAAGGCAATCTGGTTATAAGGGGGAGAATACTTACAGAGAAAATGCTTGCCAGGCTGGGAATCAGGGCTGAGTGAGCATACTTGAGAAGCAGAGCTAGCCTCTTTGAAGTGCAGGCAGGCACCTAAAAACCAGAGATATCCTGAGAAAAGGGCAAGACTAAGAAACTGTAACAGCAAATTATCATCTAGCAAGGTGAAAAATAGCCTGGAAAAGAGGGGAAAGATCCTGAGGAAACAGGAATCGGCAACTGCTGTTAGCTGTCCTGGCTGAAATAACAGTTCTAAGTCTCCAAAACCAAAAATTGGTCTGTGAGAAAATGTCATTGTTTATTGGCTGTCCTAGATGAAAAATAGAAATTAGCATCATCTATTGGCTGCTTCAGGTCTTGAAGTCTTACGCCCCCTTATATCCATCCCTGTGATAGAACTTGCTATATACCCAAAATGGAGCCTTTTTCTCTGAGTACTCCACCTGCGTGAACTTTTCTACGAGATTTCCTGGGCAAGTTGGACCACCACTGGGGACACCTGACTGACTCCAAACCCTGTGACATGGATAATTTTTGAAGTGTGATGAGTCCGTCATTGATTTTGAGGTTCTACTCCTGAGAACAGTTTGGTGGGTGCTGTACTGGTACTATTTTGAATAATATATACAGGCATGGATATCTAATTCATAACTAATCAGTTGTGACTGTATTTGCTGCTTTACTAGCTGTAATTTCCTAGTAACCTGCAATATTTAAATATATACTAGCTATTACTATTAATTCCTGTTACTATTTTTATACATGTGTAGATATACACATACTTACTTTTCTGGTAGTAACTTTGAATAACTTTATATATATATTTGCCTGATTAATAAGTATATTTGATTTAATAATACTATTTTGCACTAACCAATTAATATATTTAGAAAATAAATCTTACATGTCCTTGGATATTAAGAAATCATGCAAACCCAATGTCACAGCAACCCTTTAAGTCACAACTGTTGCCTACATGCAGGACTACAGCAATTACTACCAATACCCACAGGGTTATAATTTTGACCTCTCTTACTTTATTGTCTAACATGCATCAGAAAAATATGAATGACAGCAGTGGAATAAGTAAAGCATTATGAGATTACAGAGTATGGCTTGGCTACTGTACCTACCAGTGGCTGCAGCTCTCCTGATGAATGTGATCGTTTGTGTGCCATGACAAGAAAACTGACTCCCAACGTGGGATTTCAGGGGGAAAAAAAGTAGAAGTCTAAGTAGAGGGATGGAGGGAATTTTTGTATCAAGGCAAGCAGTTCTGGGAAAAATCAGCCAAATACTGTAGCTTCAGAACAGGCATTGGCAGCAGATGAGAGGAAACTGTGGCAAACATGAGGTGGGAGAAAGTAGAAATAAAGTCAGAGCCATTCAAAGACACGAGTGAGGAGTACAAGGAGTTTCAGACTACCAAAATGTAGAATGGGCTCTCATGATCATCGACAGGAGGGGCATTCTGGAAGGAGGACTGGCAAAGTGGTCTCCTTCATTCCTCCTCTTATTCTATCCTCATTCTAGCCTGGTAACACAGAGGAAAAGCCTGAAATTCTAGACCAGTGGTTCATTTCATTGCACACAGCAATGCTGTTCAACTACTGGAAAGACCTGTCCTCCTGAATCTCCACATATAGATGAAGTGGATATTTGCATCAGCATTACAGAACATACACAGAGAACTTATACATCTCTAGAGCTGATGAGAAATAGCTGATTTCATTATTGTTAAGTATGCACAGAAACTAGCTGTTTTGTTAATAAGGTGTAGCTTTTCTTTCTGACCACTTTGGCTTCTTTCCCTGTCTGTAACAACATATCTGCACATGCTGGAGCCCATTATACTGTGTGTGGGTTTTGATAAAGTTTGGCAAACAGATTGTTACAATCGAGTGTTTGTGCCTGTCTGTTCAGCATCACTGTCTCACCAACAATGCAGAGTAAGGGCTTGTAAAAATAAAGGAAATTGGTAAAACAGGCTTTGGTTTCCAAGTTCTTCTGTCTGGATGAGAGGAACCTAGGTGTATACACAACTCTACTCATTCATGTATTCTGCTCCCAACAGCACTATAACCCAGTCTGTCAGGACATGTCCTGGACTTTCCTCTTTTTCAGTGCAGTATGGCTAGTTCCAGTGTACCACCAATGTGAACCAGAATCTTCATGATCCACTCCATGTCCACTCTTCTTGCCATCAGACAGGTAGTGATGAACTTTTCAATCAGACAAATCTCCTTTCATTGATAAGTGCTCATTTTTCTTCACGCTGATCTCATGCATAAACTAAGCACTTCCTACAACCCAGGCTAGTTCAGACAGAATAATATTTCCCCATGCTTTAAATAAGTTTGCCTGGAAGGGTTCATAATAAAGAAAAAAACACAGAGTTGCATTCACTGAGGGCTTTCAGCTGCTCTTTCTTCAAACTGTGTCACCAAAACTAATGAAAAATTGATCTGATTTCCCCTAGCTTCATCTCACTTCACTTCATCCCCGGATAGTACTAAATCATCAGCAGAAATTGGATTTAGTGTTTCTAGAGGGAAAAACTGTTTTGCAAAGTTGTCATGTCATATTTGTGGGGTGTAGGTGTGACTGTGTATGCCTGTCACAGGACAGCACTCCTGGCTCCTCCTCTAGGTCTATAATGCTCTGTCCCCTCATCCTCATTCACCTGCTACAGGACTTTATAGTCACCATATACTCTGGCATGCTAATCCAAGAAAAAAACTTCAGAGCTCTTTCTGTCCAGAATCAGATCTCCCTATACAGTCAGTGAGAGATGGTTGTTGTGGCACCAGAGCGAGGTACAAAAAGCCAAAGCTCTGAACATAACAGCATAACACCATCAACTTCTCTCCAGTCTTGCACTGTCAGAGCTTCTAGTTCTGCAGCCCTGGGATAAAAATGGCTTAATAGGTCTCTTGGGCTTAGATTTGGGAGTAGGCAGCTATGTCTGGTACTGTCACTACACCCGTGGTTTTGAACTGCACTCACAAAATGGTTGTTTCTAAAAGGCAAGCACAAACGTTCTGGGGTAAATCTTATAATATGAAATTGTCTGGTCAAATTTTTCTCTATGCAGCGTGGGAGCTGATGTGGGGCAGTCGCAGAAAATTGTTGTAAGGATCCCATATTGAAATGCTAGCAGCAAATATATTTGCAAAAACCTTAAGTGTATAACTTGATTTTGTGGACAAATTATGTAACTATCTGCATTCTTGCTCAAATAGAGATTTCAATCGCATACCTGAGCCCTGCTTTCAATCATTTGCATAGGTATTTGTCTTTAGAGGCAGCCATACCACTGTGATAGGGAATATAAATGATGTTTTTAATTCTTATGGATTCCAGTTTCATTCAAATTGGATTTAGCTGCCTGCTCACACCTCAACAGACATAAATTTTGCTGGCAGGAATACATGCAGCTTAAAATTGTGGGATCTGAATTTGGCTTCTGCTTCTTTCTGCTCCTTGATTTTTTTAAAAAACAACAACTCAGAGTGATCATTAGACATATATCTACATTAGTTATTAGGGTAAGCTTTGAAGCTATCTACAAGGACTCTCAGGTACATAACAAACATTTTACCCACATTACAGCTATCTACACAACATGCCTTATCAGAGTGGAGCTGTAATACAGCTTTATCAAGGATGCCTTTTCCCTCCTTCTGGAGAGGAGAAGAACTGAGAGTGGGGTGGAAAGGTGATGCTGGCAGTATCCTAGTGCTAAATACTACCACAAGGAGATGAGTTCAACAGACCTGTCAGAGGATGGGGTGGGAGTCCAGGATGGCCTACACCCTGGCCCTCAGAGACTGGTCTGTATGGCTGATGGTTACCATGAGCCCACCTACAGATCTCTGAGCCTGATCCCACTCTAGTCCTAGGATGAAAAAGGGGGTCTCTGGTCAGAATACAATTGCTGGTCAGGGGAGGACATCTAAACTGACTCTGCGAGCACGAAAGCAACAGAAGCTTCTGTTCATGTAAGGACTTCCCCTTTCAGCCTTTGCAAAGGCTGAATGCTCAATAATAGGGGAAAATAAATGATGGGAGGAGGGTAGGGGGAAGATCCAATTCTTAATGTTATTCTTGTTTTTCCTTTCCTGGATGGCTCAGACAGCTCCTACCTCTGGGATATTAGTTATATACTGCACTTCCCTTTACACTATAGTGTCTTTTCTAAGGGTGCTTTGCACCACTACTCTTTCTGGTTCATAAGCAAGATTTCTAAAAGCTGAAGAACTGACACTCACTAAGATCACTAGTCCCTAAAATATAGTTGTAAAAACAGGTTTACCTCTCAGTTCTGGGTATATTAGCTAAAGGAACTTTTAAGATTTATCTACTATTGTGGAATCCTTCTGAAAAAATTAGATACCACTTCCTACAGATTAATTGATTACTTTGCTTCAACCTACACGTGTCAGATTTTATTGCATTCTCATATACTTTACATCAGTGATTATCTGAAGGAGGAAAGTACCAAAGATAACACAGAAGAAGGAAGTATATGTTCAACCCAGACTATCTCCAAATAATTAGACAAAGAAACTGACATTTTTCAGAGAGCTGTTTCTGATAATTTCTTTTTGAGAATGATAAGAAATATTAATATCATTGGACAAAACCTGAGAAATTGATGCATTTATGCATTGCAGAACCACAGAACAGCTGAGAATGGAAGGCACCTCTGGAGACTGTTGAGTGCAACCCTCTGGTCAAAGCAGGGTGAGCTAGAGCAGGTTGCTCGTGATTGTGTCCAGTTGCTCTTTGAATATCTGCAAGGATGAAGACTTCACAGTCTTTCTGGGCAGCCTGTGCCAGTGTTCAATAACTCATGATTGAAAAGTTTTTCACATGTTTAAATTTAATTTTCTGTATTTCCATTTGTGCCTAATGCCTTATGTTCAATGGTTACCACTGAGAAAAGCCTGGCTCTACTTCATTCCCTCCCATCAGGTATTTATCCACATGGATAAGATTCCTTTAAACAAATTTGTGCCCCTGCATAGGACTCACTCCAGTACATTCTAGCCTGTCTTGCACTGGGGAGCACAGGACTAGAATCAGCACCCCAGATGTGTCTTGTCAGTGCTGAGTGCATCACATATGTAGTAAGTAGCAGAACCATCTTAAAAGTCAAATTTATAGAAAAATCTCTGTAGTTCACAAAATATAGGAGACATTTTAATAAATATCTGAAACCCATATTTATAATTATACATGATTAAATTTATTTTTGCAACACTATATGTTTGGAATACATACTTTGAGGTTATTTATGTCAGAAGGAAATCTTATACTGAATACCATGATATTATTATGAAACTGAAAGGTCAATATTACATTGCCTTCTTTTAGGCATAAACAGAAATTTAAATATAAATCCACTTAAAATTTAGTACAGAAAGGGACCATTAGGAAAGGAAAGCAGAGAAAAAAGAAAGAAAAACTTCTACACAATCTTCTAAATGATGCTAAATCTCTAAATGATATTTGTCTGAATCATGGTCAATCAATTTCACAGCAGATGGTGCCTGACAATTTGCATCCTGTTATCAACAGTATCTCTAAAAACATTCAGTCTTCTGTATTGTACAAAATCTAGCACATGGAGATAGTTGCTCCCAAATCCTTAATTATCCTCTCTCTCGGCACATATAATGGTGAGAGAGACCACAGGGCAAGAATTAACAATGAAAGTTCATAATCTTTCTATGCTATGGAACAAAGTAATTTTAGAGTTTGTCTACAGTAAAGGACCATGATGATTCTGAAAGCAACACCATAAATAACAGAAAGCTGAACTAGTGTCAGAAAGGTAAACTAGTGCCAAAGGGTTCCATTTTAGCCAGAGGTAGATCAACATACTTAGCACTTGATCAAAAGACAAGGATATATCAGATTTCACTGGTTTTCACCAGGTCAGAAGAGAAGAGTGTTCAGATTATTAGCTAGATAAAAGAGTACACTTTGCAGCATTGCAAACCACAGGAAAATAGATACTGATCTTCACATTAGCACTGAACATAGTTTTTCTGAGCCACTATGTGAGCAGGCAGCTCAAATCTTCAAGCAGTGCCATCTGATCATGTAGCTGAGGAAGACTCGGCCATATTCCTAATTAGCTTCCTGCTAAAAAAGAGGTAAAAGAGATCCCACCAACATTATATGTCATTGTGGAGCTGAAAACAGAAGGTAGATCAGTAGGCACTGATAATATAATTGAGAGATTCCTGAGCAGTGCCTGGAAGTTGTCTAGGAGGGAGGCTCAGATTACAGGCCATCCTGCCAATCATTTTTATTCTAAAATAAAAGAATAACTAGACTAAATAATCATGCAGAATGTGCATAAGGGTGCTGATTTAAGAAACTGCAATATCCCAGAAAGAAGCTACTAAATATATCTATGGAATACTATGAGACAGGAGACATTGTAGAACACTCTTACTACTGAAAATCCTTTCATACACATTTGTTCAGAAAAGGGCATTCAAAGGTAAATGAAAACTCCTTAAGACAAGCTTGTTCATTGTTGGAAATCTAGCATAAATAATATACTTTAAGTAAACAAAATGAGAAATTATTAAATCTTCAGTTAAGCACTGTCAGATATATTATAATTATGTAGAAGAAACACCATGCAAGATGAATTGTTAAACAGCTAATAGAAACAGTGGATAAAGAAAAATTATTTAATAGAGAGTATTATGAAATTACAGATGTTTCAGTCAATAATAATATGCAATGTATGAGAAAGCAGAGATGCTCAGATGATTCCTAAGAGGACAAGATGCTCTTGTCCTCCCCAGTAATGGAAAAAGATCAGGCATAGGGAACAAATGTCTGCATGTGTTTTGAGCTACTTTCCAGCACTCATCTACTTGCGGCATATTTAATTCATCATACAAGAATTTTAGAAGTTGCATAAAACTAATAGACTAATACAAATCCCCAACCGTATAGTCTCAAATCAAACTATCTGAGTTGGAGCAATAGTGATATAATTTTGCATGTATTTCTTTGCCAGTGAAACATAGACAGATGTGTATTCAGCAAACAGCTGCGTCAGTGACATGCAAGACTGCTCAGGATCTTTCCTCTAGCTGCTAACAACCCTCCTCCTGCTGCATCACATCTGCAGCTGCTCCCAGCTCTTTCCACTGTATTTCATAAATTTTGTAATTTTGTTATTTGGCCATTAGACTCTTTTGGATTATTTATGCTAGAAATTTTGCTGCCACATATAAGGTGGCAGTGGGACACAGAAGAGGTGAGAGGCAGATGAGGCAGGAACTTCAGACTTCAGTAGTTGCAACTGCAACATAAGGAGATACCTGTCCAGCATGCCTTACCTGCCCTTGGCTGACAAGCCTGAGCTTCATCCTTGTACAAGTTTGACAGCCCTTTGCCCAAGAACAAGGAAAGACAGTGAAATGGGTCACTTTACTGAGAAGTGAGCCAAATAATCTGAATAGTTATCAAGCTCTCTCTTCTCCATAAAAGTAACACCTTTAATAGAGGTAGCCAACAGCTAGGAATTCTGTACTGCAGAATATCCTGGGGCTTTAGACAAGTCTCTTCAAGCAAAGTAACATGACCAAAATTTTTAAATATCCTTAAAAAACACATACCCTGAAATGTTTCAGTTGTGTCAGGGTTTCTATATTTTCAAATTATTTCCTAGGCCCCCATCTTGCAGGTAGCAGATGTGCACTCCAAAGAAGCTCTGGAACAGTTTCATCAGGGAGTGGGGAATATGGGTCCCAGATTTCATGTTGCTAGGGGGCTTGAGCAACTGCAAGTTCTCAGGTTACCCATCTCCATGGGGGTCAGAGAGATTTGCTGCCTCCAGGCCTTGGGCATCACAAGACATCTTGACATCCCCAGCAATCTCCTCACTTTTATTCACAAGTGGTTCACATCCTTGGGGAAGTCCTCTGACCTTCTGTTGATGTTTAATTTGTGGATGACCATGGCAGAACAACTTCCTTCTTCTAATTAAAGGGAGAAACATCATTCCTGTGGTGTGATTTATCTCATTGCAGTATATGCAGGTGCATTGTAAGATGTACTGTGCCCTGAAGTGCCTAATTCTTTCCATTGACTGGAAGGAGAACCTAGAGTGCTCAGACATACTAGTCATGTGAGAAGAGTTACCCTATATATCTATCAGAAGCTAAAATTTAGATGGGACAAATCTATTGTGGTATTAACACTTGATTATGTAAAGATGATTTTTTTATTTTTAAAATGAGGCAAAAAGCCCACCTCACCTCTCACCCTAACCACCAGGCTACAGAACAACATTTTGCTGTCTTTGTGGCTCATACAGCTGATACTCTTTTCTGGTGTGTGACACAAATGCTGGGAGGAGTTCCTAAAGCCTGAGAACATGGGCTTTCCTGCCACTGGTAAGTGCTCTTTTTACTTTGGTATTTCATACATGAGGTTGCAGGGCAATGTTGATAGACCACAGAAGGCCCTTAAAATGACCACAGGCCCTTTGCAAGGGGGCTGGTAGCATCCATAAGAGAGGATGACACATCCCATTCTAGCTAGACTCTTTTTGCTGTTTAAAACTGTGCTAATTTATCCCAGCAGTTTGCAGAAAACTGTCAAAATTCAGCAGACAGAAAGGCCTCAGGCTAAAGAAATACTTTGTCCCATCAAATTCCATTTAACTTTGCCCAAGTTATAAACTGTTAAAAACCACAAGCTCCCCATTAAAGCGTGAAATCCTCAAGAAAATGTATTGCTGACAAAGTGACGAAAAAAAAAGAGGGAAGAAGGCATGCATTGGTTTATTGCACTGCCAAGCAGCACCAGTGAGTTCTGGAAGACACTAAACAATGGGAGTCTGGGCCAGGTCTGGTTGCTCTGGCTATACTTCTTCTTACACCTCTACATAGTCCCTTCAGATCCAACACGGTCAGGCACCTTTACCCAGCCAATGTATCAATGCACTGAACACCAGCTGCCCATCTCCTGTCTGAGATGACAGTCTTCTCTGGCCAACAGCTAATACAGCAACTGGAGCACTGGGCCAGCAAGGCTGAGTCCCACATGATAACCTGCTCCTGAGAAGACTATTAAGGTTACAAAGATTTCTTTCAAGACTTTTCTTTAAAAGAAAAAACTTAAATTTATAGCCACCAGAATAATCTTGGTGCTCTGATTAATTCTCCATATCCATCATGATACAGTCTACTTTTATTCCTCTGTGCTATTTTTTCCCTTGTTGTGATCCAATTCATCCCACATAGTGTAATGATATTCCTTGCAGAGGGAAAAGAATAGGGATTGCACATGCAATCATGATATGATTTTTCCTTCATTTTTGTGGCCTTGTAATGCTGATCAGGTCCTTTTTCGCTCCATACAACATATAAGAAGTACTGGTGAGCTGATGTGCATTTGATAAACACTCTTTTATACTTTCTGATCATTTTTCCCTAATTTCCTGTTTGTGATGTGTCACAGAATTATTTTGTTTAATTTAAGTTTTGCCCACAAAATTCAGTACAGTCAGAAAACCTATTGTGTCATTTACTCAATGCCCCATATCACGAAAATATTATTACTACATTTTTCTCACAACTAATGTATATAGAAATGTTGCATCTATCTTAAGTGATGAACTAACAGAACTTTTATTCTGAGATTACTCCACTCTCTCAAATTTTACTGATGGAAAATTTTGCTTGACAAAAATAGAATCTTTAAAAAAAATTTAAACATCAATTTCTGGCTTATACTTCTATGCTCCTATTACTAGGTATGTCTTTTTAAAACACCTTCACCAGCTTCACTGCTTATAATGTTCAAAACTCTGCAGGCAGCAAAGTTTTCAGTTTGTCAGCACATACACAAGTTAAAAGCATTTAGCTCCTCTAATATTTTCTCCCAAGTATCAGACATTTTCACAGTGATGTTGCAGTCTCAGCCACTGCTAAATTCTAATGAACAATTAATCTGAGCTGTATAATTTAGCTTCAGGTCATACAAACATCTGGATTAATCTACAACCGAGTACCACTGCAACCTGCTATGACTGTTAAAAATGTAAAGGCAGATAGAACTGACTAAAGAACTAGCAATTTCAGGATAGGTAATGAGCCTTTATTTTAACAGACTTTTCCCCTTTTCCTTTCTTGTATGAGTGAAAGGAAGATTGAATCAATCATCAGTGAAAACTGGCCAGAATGACAGAGAGTCAAGCAACTACTGAATAAATACTGGCTTCAGAATAGAATTCAGCATAATAAAATGTAGCTTTTAAATGAAAATTTAAAGAAAGCTTGTGGAATCTCCCTCACTGGAAATATTCAAGAACTGCCTGGACAGAATCCTGTGCAGTGTGCTCTAGGGTGATCCTTGGGCAGGAAGGTTGAACCAGATACCCACTGTGGTCCCTTCCAACCTTACCCATTTTGTGACTGTGATTCTGTGAAAATAACCACACACCTTTTGAAAAGGAAACCTTCCAGAAAGGAACACTTGACAGCACACTTGAAATCCAAAACATCACATAAGAACCTTCATGTTTGCGAACCTTTAGAACATTGTATGGCATTTATGTACAAAGCATCACTTACAGTTCAGGTAGATTGCATACAACTTCTAGAAAGACTAATGAAGAGCAACAACTGCCCTACATAGATTCCAGGTATGTTATTGCAAAGATATAGTATGCAGTGTCTGCGAGGTAAAGCTCTGAACCTGGGAATAAGCCCTTTTGTTTGCAGAAGCTAGAGGTCCTTGGCAGATGTCTTACCAGAAACGGCCAGATATTTTTATCCAATTTCTTCAGCTTATGAGAAGTTCTCCAGAACCATTGAGCTCTGTATGCTGTGTCAGCCTGACCTTGGCTGATGAAGAACCTGGAGCTGGGAGAAGTAATGGGCTTCCTTCACATTCAACCTCAAGGCAAAGCATTTCAGAGAGAAGTGGGCTGGAAGATGACATGAAGAAGAAAAAAGCTGGAAATTGCCTCAGAATTTTGCTGACAAATCAAGAAACCCATTAAAGAGTTAGGAAGAGCTAAAGGGAGTATTGGTCCTCAGGGACTTGGTACAACGGGAGTGGAACTGTTTATTTCTGAAGATGGCTCTCATTCCCCCAAGCCACACAGGTGTCTGAGGAGAGGGCCTGTGTGCAGGATCTCAGGCATCACTTTACATCTACAAAGCACACTTAAAACCAAGGGATGTAGAACTTCCTTACAAATTGTTTACAAAAGTTATCCCAACTGTCATAGCAATTCAGAAAAACAAAGTACTGCAGCTGAATTTATATCACACATGCAAATTTTTCATATCTGAAGAGGACTTTATGCAAAATGTTTAGCAAAGCAGAGTTAACTACTGTCTGTATTACAAAAAGTGTTTATTACCCCAACACACTGTGGGCTGGAGTGACTGATTATATCCAAGCAAGGAATCTGTTCGTTATTGATTTAGAAGTAGTTGATGACGCTGCTTCCTCATGTGGCTGATGATACAGTAGAGATTGTGATAACACCATTTTATCAACGAATCAAGATACAGTTCCTCAAACAGAGGAATCAGCATTCTTGAAATCAGTACAGAAGTGACTTTTCATGGTTCAGTGGAGAAAGCAATAGTTCCCATAAGACTTACTGTACTTACAGAGACACGTTTTCTCAATAGCTTGTAAATATGTAAATGATCATAATAATTCATAACATGAGACAAAAGAAAACCTTTGAAACGTTTATTCTAAGAAAAGAAGATAGCCACTACAGCACTCTATCATATATTGCAGATAATTTTTAAATGCAGGTCACTCTAATTAACAAGAAAATAAATAATATTATTCCAAAAATTCCATTAGCTAAAATGTTCTGTCTTCTTAAGACAACAACTTCAGGAATTATTTACAAAATATTAACTTGACCTTCAATTGAGGATGACTTTAAAGCCAATGTAGAAAACGACAAACATTTTTCTGCAGCCACTGATGATGCAAACCATGGATATGCAAACATGTTTATGATAAACTTCTTGTTACTGCATGGTCAATATGGGAATATTCCATAATACTCTAGACACCAATAAATCTGCAAGAAGTGGTTGCAAATGTGCAGTATGTACTGCAGTCAACTAGCTTGAATTTGGTAACACATCATCTGTGACAACATTATGACTGTAATGCTAATGGAATATACCTTTCTGCCCACAGATAAATGGAGAAGGATAACGAATAGCTGCTTCTTGCAAATTGCCTCCATCTATACAATGTAGCAAAGCATTCAAAAGATAAGTCAACAGATAAACTTGTGGACTCTATAGCAATAATTTTGACATTTTTTTCTGTAATTCCATGTTTCAGAACTACTGAGGATCCTAAATTCTGTCAGTCTGAAGCAGTGAGGTAAGGTAACCTGCACCATGGCTCTTTCTATATCTTGTGATTGAAAGAATATTGAAATTGGTTTCTCTTATGAGATGTTCATACAGAATGGTTGAGATGTTCCCTTTGAAATGCCAAAGTTTTTAAAGATGGTACATTATGGGAAGGAGGAGACATACTTTTGGTGGTTTTTATTTCTCTCAAAAACTGAACTTCTTACAACCCTTTCAAAATTAGAATACTCCCTATATGCTGAAGTTTATGAACTCACTGAGAACTAAAATTCAGTAGAAATGACATCAGGTTTGTTGGTCAAGAATGCCATTCTTGTTTAAAAGCATGACATAGCAAAGCAGGAAAAAGTGGTAGTGGAACATTATTCAGAAACAGAAAATTCATGTAAACCTCTGTTTGAATTTGGGAACAGCAATCTCTTAATCTACTTCCTTTCTT
>NW_008685743.1:0-1074 GCF_000695815.1 Acanthisitta chloris | reverse complement strand
TCGCGATATTACTTCATCATATCGCACATGACTTCATCGTATCACGACATGGGAACCTCTAACTGCCTCTCCCAGTGACCCCTGACCCTCCCCAGGCACCGCCTTGTCCTCCTCCACGTCGCCCTGCCGCGTATCGCGATATTACTTCATCATATCGCGACATGACATCGTCAGATCGCGACACGGGAGCCTCTAACCGCCTCTCCCAGTGACCCCTGACCCGCCCCAGGCACCGCCTCGTCCTCCTCCATGTCGCCCTGCCGCGTATCGCGATATTACTTCATCGTATCGCGACATGACATCGTCAGATCGCGACACGGGAACCTCTAACTGCCTCTCCCAGTGACCCCTGACCCTCCCCAGGCACCGCCTTGTCCTCCTCCACGTCGCCCTGCCGCGTATCGCGATATTACTTCATCATATCGCACATGACTTCATCGTATCACGACATGGGAACCTCTAACTGCCTCTCCCAGTGACCCCTGACCCTCCCCAGGCACCGCCTCGTCCTCCTCCACGTCGCCCTGCGGCGTATCGCGACGTGACGTCATCATATCGCGACATTAGTTCATCATATCGCGACATGGGAACCTCTAACTGCCTCCCAGTGACCCCTAACCCCCAGTGAGACCCTCCGTGATCCTCCTCCACATCTCTCCGGGGCCGCGTCGCGACGTCATCTTATCGCGACGTGACGTCATCGTATCGCGACAGGGCCCCCCCAGGATCAGACAGTACGAACACCACAACCATCACAGGTGTCAGCTCAGGTGTGTCATCATCTCCGGGGGGAGAACAGACCCTCCCAGTGCCCTCCCTGTGCTCCCAGTGCCCCTCCCAGTGCCCCTCCCAGTGCCCCTCCCAATGCTCCCAGTGCCCTCCCAGTGCTCCCAGTGCCCTTCCCAGTGCCCTCCCAATGCTCCCAGTGCCCTCCCAGTGCCCTCCCAGTTCTCCCAGTGCCCTCCCAGTGCTCTCCCAGTGCTCCCAGTTCCCACCTTGAGCAGGATGATGTCGATCTCGGAGTATCTCATCCCGTGCACCAGGATCGGGATCAGCCTGGGGGGGCACAGGGGG
>NW_008685742.1:0-7770 GCF_000695815.1 Acanthisitta chloris | reverse complement strand
GAATTAGCATATAATTTACCTAAGCCACCCTTTGCACAAAATAGGATGTTAAAACTCTGGCAGGAAACTCTAGAAAGGATTGCAATGCAGTATAGGCCTGTGCTGCTTGAGTCAGCCAGGAAAACCATGGGCTCCAGCTGAAAATGGCAATGCTTCCGCACCCCTGGGTGAAATTTTAGGATTTAGGTTAGGTTCCAGCGCAGCATCTCCCTGATGCCTGGGAATCCCAATGAACCTTGACAAATGGACTTGTTAGAAATCTTCCTGAGTTTTATAGGAGCCTAGTCCTGCCTCATCAGCTTGAAAAAAATAATAGGAAAAGAGGTTGAAAAGGGGGTTTATTCCACTTTATTTTTCTAGCACCACTCTGCATGCCTGTTGCTTGTAATTGAATGTCAGGGTGCCAGGGGAGAAGCCCATTTGAGGCTGGCACCAGCTCTTTTGCGGTTGTCTGCATAAACTCTTGGTTGGCAGTGAGCTTACGGGCTGTGAGATAAATCAGGCTGGAAGAAGGAGGAGAGGTGGGGAGAATCGGAAATGGGGGGAGTTGGGGAGGAGCAGCTCCTGGCTCCCTAAGGATTAGTGAATCTGGAGTGCTGGCTGGAGCACAGCGGTCTCTGTGGTCCTGTCCTGTGGTCGCGGCAGACAGAAGAGGCACAGCAGTACAGGGAGGCAGAGGTGGATATACTTCTGAAAACCTGTATCAGGGTTTTTTGGGGGTATTTTTTGGCCAAAAGAATGGTCTTTGTAAAATTACCTCTCTTCAGTTTCTTGGGAGTAAAAGAAACCCCAACCTTGAGGCTGCTTTGGTACCGTTGTGGGGTCCCATCCTGCCCACTGGTCCCTTGGAGACTGTTACACTCCTGTCTCTCCTCCTCTGCAAACTCTTTAGGAGCATTAGCTATCTTTATGCCTTGTGGAAATAAGCAAAGTGGTTTAACAGCAATTGGGTTGCCAAGCATGAACTGTTTTGCCTTGGTGTGAAAAAAACAGGACATAAGGGCTCATGAATGAAAGAGGGATATCAGGAGTAGGTTCAGCATGCCATATGTGTGCTGGGATGTGGAAGGATTGTTCTGTAATAGGCTCAGAGGGTTTGCTAGATCAGTAAGTTTTTTGGGTTTTGGCATAATTTTGACTGCATCCTTGCAGTGCTCCCCCAAAAGTTCTTCTTTCTGCCTTTCTCGAGTTTTTTTACACCCACTGGTGATCCTGGTGTGGGATGCAAAGAGGTTCAGTGCTGCAGGAGAGAAGGGTTAAGCTTGGTTTTGGTTTCCTGTAAAGATGTTAAGGTAAATCTATTAGCACGATTTAAACATGAAATCTGCCTCTGCCAGGATCTCGTTTTCAGTTAGCCGAATGTTATATTTATTCATTAGCAAGTGTTGACATTAGGTAGCAAAATGTGTGTAAACAGAAAAGCCGCAAAACATGAATGTGCCATTTCGAAAGGAAAAGTTATTCCTATTGGCCAATAGGAAGTGATTAACACTGCCCATCGGAAACACAGAAACAACGGAGTTACTCACTGAAAAGTCTGCCTTTTTTTTCCTTTTTGAAAGAAAAATCATTTGGCAGTTGATCTCTGACTAACAGGGCTGCAACACGCACAAGTGGAGCCTGAAAGTCTGTTGTTGCAGGTGGGTTTTGCAAGCTCAGGGTTTCTTGCTCTTTTCCCTGCAGAGGGAGTGAGGGTTTCCCATCCCAGCATCTGTACCATCTCCTGTGACAGTTTCCCAGCCCTATGTTGAGGATTGCTTGCCGTGGGCTGGTTAAGTGGGAGAGGGACAGTGGATGATAATGGAAAGTTGTGAAGACTTTTACCTGGTTGATGCACATCAGCCATCTTCTCCCCTGGGTTCTTGGATGGGAACAGTCCCTCCATTTGGACTCTTGTCAGTGGAGCTGGGAATGTGTGTCCAGCAGGAAACTTATGCTTTTCCATCAAGCGTGATAGCGGTGATAAAAATTTTAAGCATTTTTAGTGCTGTGTCTTGTAAATGCTTTGTATGGACAGGCAGGCAGGTAATACCTGGACTGGTGTGGTCTCTGACAGTGGTTGCCAGTGCCCATAATCATAGTATCATGGAATGGTTTGGGTTGGAAGAGACCCTTGTTCCAACCCTCTGCCGTGAGCAGAGACACCTTCCACTTAATCAGGTTGCTCAGAGCCTTATCCAGCCTGACCTTGAATATTTCCAGGGTTGAGGATCTACCATCTTTCTGGGCAGCCTGTGCCAGTGCCTTGCCACCCTCATCATAAACAATTTCTCTCTTCTATCTTGTGTAAATCTCTCCTCTTTTAGTTTAAAACCATTATGACAGGAATAAAATTGTTTTGTGGAGGTGATGGAGCCTGAGACGGGCTGTGTTGCAGGCTGGAGGAAAGCTGGGATGGATGAGGAGCTAGGAGTCTGTTGCATGCAGTGAAATGCTACATTGGACTGGGTCTTGATAGGATAGATTTGGTATTTGTGCACTCATTGCAGAGTGGAAAGGTATGCCCTTCATGGCCAGGTTACCTCTAGGAAGGCTGTAGGTCAGGCTGGCTTGCTCATTCATAGAATCCTGGAGTGGTTTGGATTGGAAGGGACCTTAAAGCTCATCTTGTTCCACCCCCCTGCCATGGGCAGGGGAGCCTTCCACTATACCAGGTTGCTCAAAGTCCCATCCAACCTGGCCTTGAACGCTGCCAGGGATGACTTTAGTCACGGAGAGGACTTTCCTTCTTCCTCGCACACGGGGCATTTGCAGGGATGGATGATGGTGGCTTGCTCTGGAGGTGTGTGGACCTTCAGCATTCCTGGTGTCCCTGCAGGAGCTGCCGCTTGTAGCTGTGTTGAAAGTGAGATGAATAGTAGTGCCCCCAAATAATTCAGGCAGATTTTTGACTCATCACCAATTGTGCTCCTTCATGACTGGTTATGGTACTGCAGGAGTATGAGAGTGCAGGAAACTCACCGAGATGTCACTGCAGAGCTGAATGCCCCTCTGTGGCATCATCTTTCAGTGGAGTTGGAGGTTTGGTGGTTTTCAGAAGCTATTTGACACCTTGCAAGGTTGGGCTGGTGGCCACCAGGAATAATTGTATGTCTCTGCAGTGGTTTTATATTGTGGAAAGGCAGTGTTGGGAAGAAATTGATGTGCGGCAGGCTTGGATAAACCTCTGATCCCGTGATCTCTCTGGTGCTGAAGATAAAGCGAGCACCAGTACCCCCTGCTAACAAGAGGCCTGGGCAGCTCTGCAGGTGGTAGGAAGAGCACAACGATGAATCCAGCCCCATGCAGAGCAGAGAGCCCATGAGGGTTCTGCCTTTAGGCTTATCCTGTACCTTACTATCGTGGTTGGTCTGGAGTTGAGTTGCACCAGCTCTGTGTGTTGCAAAGGGGGTAATTCAGGGAAAAAGAGAACTGTCTGTTGCACGATGGGACACAGGAAGGGAGCTGATGAAGAAAGTCATGAAAACTTACCTTTCCGTTGCTAGGGTTCACATTTTAAGTCATGATAGGATTCTGTCCTGATATCCTGTCAGATGTGCTGACAGAGGACCTAATCATGTATGGACCCTACAGCGAGACAGAGTGGGAAGGGCAAATGATGTCCCCTATCCACAGGGACTCCTCAGGGAACTGTACCTAGGGTCAGAGGGAGCCCAGGGCAGGGCAAAGTGATCCAGCCTGTGTTCAGAAAGCATCTGTAGCCTGTGTTCAGAAAATATCTCTAGCCCAAGCGGTTGAAGCCAGCCGAGGGGAAGGCCACAGAGAATTTTCTGTTTGGACTAGAAAGGGTTAAAAAAAGAGTAACAAATGTATTTCTTTAAAGCATAGAAAGCAGGGCAAGGCATTTAGAGAGCATATAGTATAGAGTATTTCACAAGTAAGTCTATTTCCTGTCTCCCCTATTGTTTTCGGTTTGATTAAGTATATCCTGTTAAACTGTATATTCCTGTTAGGGCTTCTACTTTGCTCTGATAAAATGAAGTTATGCAGACAGGAATTTCTTATACTGGGTTTTTAGGGGTGAAATCTGAAAGAACTGCTTTATTCTTAGGGAGAAAAATATCTTTGCTCGCCTGGTAGTGGCCCTTGCTTTGAGATACAGGTGTGAGTGAAATGGTGTCATTAGAGAGCCCAAATCTGATGAAACTCAAAGAACTTGAGAACCTGCTGAGGATCAAAAGGTCGCGTGAACTTCTCTGGTCTCCTCAGGCTTGTCCTTGAGCTTGTGGTCCCACATGGTAGTGACCAAAAAGCTGGAAGTTGCCGGTAGGATCGGGAGGTAGGTGTTGGCTTCTGACTGTTGTCACCTGGAGGAGCAGTCTTGAGATGAGAAGGAGCACACCTTGAGCTTCAGCACCTTCATGCATCAGGGGAAACCTCTGATGGGGCAGCCAATCTTACCCTGCCCTTTGGTGCTGCATGGAGGAGTAGATCTGGTTGCCCACCTGTCTCAGGAGGTGACAGTGGGCTTTAAGATCTGTCAAGAGCTGGCAGCGACAAAAGTCAAGCAGGGGAACACAAGTATAGACTGTTTGCCACAAAAGGGCAGTAATAGGACGTTTCCCTTTCAGTTCCCGTTTCTGTGAGTTACAGGTGTTGACTAAATTGGGTGCATAAAGTCATGATTTAAGCGTTTTTGGAGGCTTGCTTACATCAGAATGGCGACAACCTTGATCTCGTTATCCGGTGACTTGGCCAGAGTGGTGGCGGCCAGCCTGTAATTCTGCCAGTCTATAATCAGTGTTGGCTGGTGATGAAGTGCTTCACACAGCCTTGACTGAGACAACGAGTTAGGGTGGATCCTTCTTGACAAACTACTGTCTCTGTGAGGACAATTAGTATTCACTTCCTGCTAAGCTCTTTGGAATGTGTGTTCTGCTTGCGGCAATGCTGGGAGCCTGCAAAGGACCACATATATACTGATTTTTTTTTTTCTTTTCCTGTACTCCAGCAGATTGTCCAGACTCTGTGCCTTCCTCCACTGAAACAGGGGGAACTAATTGTCTAGCCCCTGGGGGGCTTTCAGGTAAGACGTCTCTTCTTGTCCTTGATCTTGGCCGCGGGTTGAGTTGACTGAGGGTGCTGATGGAACATGAAGTGATGCTAGGGAGTTTTGGGAGTGCATGTCGTTGAGAAACGTGTGCTTGGAGGGGGAGTTAGGTTTTGTTTCAGTAGTAGCCGTGTACTTCTTGTGCAGAGGATGTGTTGAAATTCCAGGCGAGGTTCTCCATCCCCGAAAGCACATACTCCCTTTGAATTCTAGCCGTACACTCCTTTCTGGACGAGAAAGAGGTGTGTTGGAGTAGGCTAGGTGATGCTGGCTGACCATTCATTTGGACGTGTGGATTATGCGAGCAGGTGCAGTCATGCCTTGAAGAAGGATTCGGTGTCAAGGTCTCCTTGACTTGGTGGTGGTGGTAGCACCTGGGATGTCTCTGCGATGAGAGCTGTGCTTGGACTTGGCTTCTGGTAGGGTCACCAGCATCCCTCATCTAATGTGCAAGGCTCATGGTGCCCAGTGAGGAAAGGTGGACCAATTTTTTGCAGAGGATGTTGGAGAGAGTGTTGATGATCTTTACGGATCCCTTCGAACTCGAGATATTCTGTGATTTCCCTTGTTTTTCTGTTTGCCATCTCCCTCAGTCTCCAGGTGCTGTTACAGGATATGGGTTTGGAAGGTGGTTTCGCCACCCCTACTGGGCTTTTTGTAGAAATAGAGAATGGTTTTGGTGTGAAATGATCTTTAAAGGTCATCTAGTCCAACTTCCAACCCCTTTTCCAAGGTGCGATGTCTTCAGCACCTCATCTCCTACCCTGGGCTGGCCATCTCAGTAGCTGTGCCCTGTCTCTACCAGGATTGAAGTGTCTGAAACCATGTACCTGAATGTACTTGCTGATGTTTGAAAGTGCTTCCCTTTGTGGTGATGTCTTCTTGATTTATGATTTATTCATCTCCTTGAAACTGGAAGTTCAGAAATAGGTAGACGGTGGCCACATGGACGTGTGCATCTGCCCCTGCCTCTCTCCAGGAATTGCATTTGGTGTGGATGTCTTTAAGTGAGCCTTGTTTGTTTTTCTTTGGGTGTAATATATACCCTGTCTGTTATTTGAGAGGAGAGCATATTGTTTGTTCAAAGGCCCTAATGAGAATTAATCAAATGAAGGGGGAGAGGGAACAGAGAAACTTGTCGCCGTTTGGTTTTTTTCTTTGACTGCAGAACCCTTTGGGGTTTTTTTGTTTTTTTTTTGCTGTTGTAGCCTGTAGCTTCAGGGAATTAAAAAAAAGGGACTGTAGAAAGAAAAAAAGACAAGACGCAAAACTACACAATAAGGATGTTGTTAGATCTTATTTTTTTCCTTTTTCCTCCTGAAATACACCCATTGCAGAGGGAAGGAGAGAGTTCAGTTCCACAGGATACCACATGAAATAAGCAGAGGAAGTACTTGCTTTTAAAAGGGGGCTTTCTGTAAGGTTCAGCCTATTGATAACATCTCGTCTGGCTGCTTTGCTCCTGAAGGGAAGGCGGGAGGTGGGGGCTTGGGCTGCAGGAAATAACATGGCTCGTTCCTGGTGCCTCCCGAAGGGCTGCAGGAAGGGGACCCCCAGCCCCTTCATTGAGCTTCTTCCCCAAAAGAAAGCACATTTCCACCTGAAAATGCATTCTTAAAAGTTCTTCTATTATATTTGTATTGTTTCACTGAATTTTATATTTTCCTTTTGTATGCCTTATCGAAGTTTCCCCCACTCCCCAAGCTTGGAAACAGAACCTTTTATGATCATTAACCGTTCTTTTTTCCTCCCCAAATGTAATTGTAGCCATTTAGTTTAATGAGGAGCTGATAGGAGAGTTGACTCATGAAGGGATACGGTTAGTTACCCAAGCCCTGAAACAAAGCCGAATGCCTCCACATGAAAGAGCATTTGTTTTGAATTTGCTCTGATTTACTGGCATCTCCCTTCCGCGTGCAGAAGTGCAGGACTGAAAATTCCCAACTGGAGAGACCCAGTTGAGAAAGGAAAATAAACGCACTTTGCAGCAATCCTGCAAAGCTTACTTTCTCCTTTTTTTCCTACTCCCTCCTGCATATTTTAGTTAGCAGAAGAGTATTCAAAGGGGGATTTAATGAATTATTGGCAGGGTACATGTCCAGTGCTTCAGCTTCAACTTATCTGTGTTTGGGCTGATGGGGATGGGTGATGCTGAGTGGAGAATCCAGCATCCCTCATCCCCTCTGGACCTGCGTATGGTAAATTTGCAGCTCCTTGATGAAAAGGAGCTTTAAGAATGGCTTTAAGAAAAGCGAAAGAACCCTCAGTTTGCTAATTTGGATACTGGAGTGGGTGGCTGAGGAAGAAGATATCATGGGCGGATTGGTGGTGGTGGTGAGTTCCTGTAGCACCACTGACTTTGGCGATCAGTGATGGATGGTGGATGCTGGTGTAGTTGTGGAGATCGAGGTCAGTAAACTTGCTCTGAAGTCTTGAAGTTGGAAGGGCAGGATTTAATGATGCAAATAGTTCTCAGCACTGAGAATGTGGGTTGGGGGCCAGCCCGAGAGTCACAGCTGCTCTGGCAGGGAAGCCTCATGGTGGGGTTGAGAGGATGATGGCAAGAGGAGCATTAAACTGGTTTGAAGTGAGCACCCTTGCAGCTCTCCATGAGGATCCTTTGATGAGGAGGAGCCTCATATCCAGCCAACGCTGGGATCTGTCTCCTTCTGGAGAGTGAAGGCAGTTTTGTTGATGGATACCAGAGGTGCTGGAGGATG
>NW_008685741.1:24873-48298 GCF_000695815.1 Acanthisitta chloris | reverse complement strand
AAGGCACGGGGGGCACCTCGCAGGAGCTCAGCAGGCACAGCCAACTGCTGCAGGACGCTGAGGAAAACCACCCCGGTGGCATCCAGCTGGCCACGATCCTAGAGAACCCCTCGGCACGCGACGAGCCCGTCCTGCCCCTGCCCACCTCCCACGGCCGCGAGCGAGCCCCGGCATCGGGACCGTGCTCTGCTGGGCATTAGAAAGCTTTGGCCAGGGAGGAGGTTTTCACTGCATACAACCTCCCAACTGCTCCAAACACACCCCAGGCGTCGGTGCTCCCCACAGAGAGCTCCAGCTGCTCCCCCAGCACTCCTGGCTGCTGCCCTGGGGTCCCATCCCTTCCCCACAGCCCTGTGTGCAGCCAGGGGCACCCAGAGCTTCACACGGCCCAGCACGGAGCACCTCGGTCACGCTCCAGGATTTAAACATTCGGCACGGGGCAAATAACGGGTGAACATTTCAAGGGTGGTTTTCGTTGCTTTTCTTTAGTCTAAACCAGCAAACAAATATAAAAATTAATCCTGTGACCAAGAGAAGCTTTGTGGTTTTTCTTTCGCTAGCATTAACAAAGCTGAGCAGAAGCTTTCAGATGGCAACTGGAATGTACACCCAGAGTGCAGTGGTTTGCCAGTGTGTTTTACCCCAACAATTCCAGCTGCTTCCCAAACCACACACCACACTCAGACAACATTCTCCACTGCCCACGGTGCTCTCCACAGCTCCCGTTGGCACCGAGTTCCAGCATGTAAACTGAACCCACCAGGATTTTAAGGGTTTCTTTCACCTGCCCTTGAAATTTCCCCTCACTCCAAATACATCAAGACAGCGACTCTGTAGGGACACCTGTAGCTAAGAATACACCTGCACTCTTCTGCTCCCACCACCAAGTACCTCCTGCTCCACAGGCCAGTGACTCCACGCAGAGGAAATGCAATTCAGAGAAGCAGCTCCTGGCCCTTCCTCCCCTTTTTCCTTTTCAGTTATTATCTCATTAATCAACTGCAAATTTCTTTCCAACTGGACAGCACACTTTGTGCAATGAAGGGGGGCAAGATAGCAAAAACATGCCGAAGCACATTTTATTTTTGTATGAAAATCTGCTGATCATCTCACTCTGCCTTGAGCTTCATGGCAAAGTGCCAAGGTCCTTTGGACACAAATCTGTTCACCCTCACAACATGACAGGACTCATCTGACTTGCCTGTTATGTCACCCTGTTTTAAATCTCTTAAGTGCATTTGTGTTCCATAACAGCAGAATTAGTCCTTGCATTAGTGTGTATTATGCCTGAAACCCAAAGGCACACTGTGCTGCAGGTGCTCTGAACTGCTCCTGGTGAGAGCAGGGTCAGCTCCACACACAGCTCAGCTGTACCAGCAAGGGCTGGGGCACTGCTGCCTGGGGAATGGCTCAATCAATCAATCAATCAGCCCATCAATGCCTGTTGGGATGGCAGCTGCCACCCCAGCCAGCTCCAGCCCTTACTGGCACACCAGGCCCTGGAAGCTAAGGGGGTGTACAATTTTGGCAAGAGAGTGCCCAACAAGTATTTCACAGCAGGCAGCAGGTCTTTCCAGCTACTGTATTTTGACAACATTTCCCACAACTTGTGAAAGGCATCAGCTCTCATACTGCTAGGAAGACACAAGCTGGCATAAGTTGGATGTATCTTTGCTTTTTTTTCCCTAGGCTAAGTATGACACACTGAAACGTGTGCTGAATGGGGGCGAGGATTACTTTTAGGAAACACTTCCAAGGGATCTTTGTTGTGTGAAGTTAGCATGAACATGTTCTCCACCCCCTGCAGAGCATTTCCTCCAGCTGACACGTTTTTCTTTGTCCTGCACAACAGTCTCCAATAAACTGTGAGGATGACAAGGGTTTACTGCTGTAAGGTGTTTCATGAAATTGAGTCCTCAGAGCATGAAGCCAACAATACAGGTTTACTGCCAAAAAGGGGTGGCTGAGTGGAGGGGAACAAGAAAAAAATGCTTTAAAGTAAGTTTAAAATTGTAATCAAATTTACAGTAACTCTGTAAATTTTCTCTATGTTTTCATCAAAGAAAAGATGATTTTAATGTTAAAGGGATGGAGCCAAGAGACACATACTCCCATCTGCCAACACCTCGGGCCCTTGAAAACCTGTTTAGTTCTCTGCATCTCTGTTTCTTTATGGCAGTTTTAAAACAGTCCAATACATATATTTATGTTCTATACACATGTATATACCCTACAAGGAGTTCAGTCTTAAAGCAGTTTTGAGACAATTCACCTACTGAATTTTCTTCTTTGTACACAAGCACATATATCCAAAAAGACTCATCTATATCAAACTGGGAAGGAAAAGAGCTACCATGGAAGTGTTCTCAAAGGGATTTACCTCATCAAAATATTCCACCCACAGACTTTACTGTGCACTACTGAGACAAACACTTGTATCACCTCAGGAGTGAGGGACCATCTCACACCTGCTGCACATGGGCAAAGCACAGTGTCCTCATCTTCTGCACCAGCTTCGAAGAACTCACGTCAGCACATCCTCACGGAGCTACTTGACCCTTCACCCTTGCTCAGAGAGTTTTCCTACAGATTCATTCAGATTCATTCTGACAATTCTGTGTTTTGGTAGTTCACTGTCCAGTTTTAACAGTCACCTAGCAAGGGGTAAACATTCTCAGGGATTACCAAACTGATAACAAATTGCAACATAATGCAAACAAATTTGTGCACCAGCAGTAGACAAAAACCATTATACTCCCACTGAGAAGTACCTTCCAAGGGGTTTATTTTTTTCCAAAATCAAATGAGTTAGAATCTACAAAATGCAGGAGACATATAAACATGAAAATCTTTGGAAAATATTGTCTAAGACAGAAAGAAAGCTCTTAAATTCTGGCCTACATGACCTCTATAAAACCAGGTATTTCATTAATGTGCAAAGTTAGTTCAAATCCTCAGAAGAGACACTTTCTTATATGTGCACTATTAAATATTTTTGGCACCCACTCCATGTTGCCAAATTTCAACCTGCTACCATTGATTTCCTCAATCCTACACACACTTTACCTGCGTAAAGGGATTTCAATGGCCATGCTCAACGAGCTTTTCAAACACTCCAGCTCACTTAAAGGCTGATGAGCTTTAGCATTCGGCTCCTTCCCACCTGACAGCTTCCACATCAGCCAGAAAAAAGAAGCTGTATCTGTGGTTTGTCTTTTGCTAATCGTATGAAGATACCACTCAGAAAACCTTAGATGCAGAAGAGAATGTTGCTACAACTATGCTAAGCGTCCATACACATTAATACAGCTCAATGTTTTGATCTATTTAGAAATATCTGGGAGTATGTGAACACTGAGACCAAAACTAAAAATGTCTTTATTGCTCTTAAGTGAGCACATTGCTTGTGCAAAGCCTCCTCACAGAAAGTGTTTAGCCATTACAGTCCAATACGTGCACATGAGTGCACATATGTACAAGAAATCAAAATGCTTACTTGACCTAAATAAACACACTATGCATTGCTTAAAAAAAAACAACTCTAAAACCCCCAAAACGTCAAGAAACCCTGAACCAACCAGAGACAAAAAAGTCCAGTAAGGAAAAGATGTATTTCTCATCTATAGGATCAATGCAAAGTGCTCACCTGAATAACCTGAGTAGTACAAGAACTCAAAAAAGACAAACAAAACCCCCAACGTAGCTACTCCATGTTCCATTACTATCTGTCAGGCAGCAATTGAGCAGTGTCACTCCTAAAGGCCCCAAACAAGGATGTGCTCTGGGCACACTCTGCAGTCACAGCACTCACACAGGGACCTGCCACTGGCTATGTACAGCAGCAATGTCCTCCTGCAGTTCATTCAGATATCCTCAATTTCAAAATACATTAGATTCAAGAATAAAAATACACTCCTGCAAAACTTTGAAACTACAGAGAGTCAGGAATATTTGCTACTATAGGCATGTCTAGTTATGAAATCTGCTCCACGAAGAGCCAGGAAGAATCCTCTCCATTGCTCCTGTTCATATAGAAAAATAACCTGATTTCTGAAAATGTGTAGCTCTCAGAGTAAAGATCACCAACTCATTTTAATAATGTAACCTGACTGATAATAAAAAGTGCTCCCCAGTTAATCCTCTGTCACTCACCCCACTGTATCATCACTTAGATAAATTAAGTTAGCAATCTCTATGACATTCAGTAGGGTTTTTGCTCTACACTGCATCTGGTCTGCTCCTAAAATAGTAAGGAACACATTAATATAAGAAAATCCCACTTTGCTATAATTTACTGTTCCCTGTTGGAGAATAATTACATAAGACTCTTCACAGGACCAGACAATGAGCTGTTAGGTTCCACATTAAGACATGTGAATCCTCTTCCACCTCCTTTACATTTCAAAGACCTGAAAGTTTTACAAATGCAGCAGATATTTTAGGACTGAAATTTGTAACTTCTGACCTACCTCTTCAGCTAGATTGCTGGTCAGAGATTGCACCATATAACTAGGATATGATGAGAGGAAAATAACAGGAAGACAAGGATTAATTATGTTCATGCTTAAGTGGGAGGTAGATAATGAAAGTAGCCAGACGTGACACTTACTGCACATTTGTATAAATTAGATATGCCATATCACTTGTACATAATTTTGAAGGGGTTTTCCCATCCTATAATTTGATCTTTATATTTTCATCTATCTTTTCCGTACTCCATTGAGCCTCCATGATACTCTAGAAAGCAGTGTCAAATTTAGAGTGACACCTTGCTAAATGCTCTCGAAGGATTTGCTGCAGGTATCACTGCTAGTAGATCAGTATTTCTCACTGGATATTTAAAATGCAGATATATCTTAATGTGCTATGCCTTTAACTGTCACTAAGACTCAGGTAATAATTCTGCAGTATAACCACACAAATCTGCAGTGATGAGGAGAACAATCTATTACACACAGGCACAGCACTGGTGCTGTGAATACAGGCTCACGTTCCTCACCTGGGCAGCTCCAGGAAAGCAGTATTTCTCACTGGATATTTAAAATGCAGATATATCTTAATGTGCTATGCCTTTAACTGTCACTAAGACTCAGGTAATAATTCTGCAGTATAACCACACAAATCTGCAGTGATGAGGAGAACAATCTATTACACACAGGCACAGCACTGGTGCTGTGAATACAGGCTCACGTTCCTCACCTGGGCAGCTCCAGGAAAGCCCACGACTCCTGTGCCATCTTCCCCCCTGCCACCCACATCAGCTCCTTTCCACCCTTAGCGCTGGGGAGTGCCTTAAGGCACAGAGAATGTGACTGCAGATCATGTACACTTCCACTGAAAACTTGCATAAAGCTTCCAGGCCCTCCTGACCTGCAATGCAGGAAACGATGCTAATACAGGAGATGAGGTGGCAAAACTCCAGTTTCATCCCCACGACTTCAGGGTCCTTGGGCTGAAGATGCCAAAGGAACATGACATGTTTTTATAGATAATTTAAGCAGTTTTGTATCTGATAGTTTAAGATGGTGATAATCTATGTCCCTTTCAAATCAGGTAATATCTGAACCAGTTTTTCCTATCTATCCCTTATTTTTATTGCCATCACTGTCTCCATCACTGTCACAAGGGAGCAGCTGCACCCAGCATGGGCTCCTGTTCTCCAGATGAGTAATTAATCTTTTCTCTGAGTCTGCTCTGCTGCTGTAAGCAACAGTGCAGGGAAAGGGGGTTGAGAGGACTTATTTTTAGCTATGTCAGATTAGCTGAAACACGGTGAGCTTCACAGCAGAGTCTGGAAAAAAGTGTATGTTCAACTTAAAATACTCACAAAACATACTTCAGCCCATTTCTAGTAACTTCCATATACCATAGTGTCTATAATTAGAAGGATACCTTTAAACATTAGCAAACCATGAACATAAAGGGAATTAAATCCAACCTTTGTTCCATAGAGATACTGTGGTTGTGCATTAGGCTGCTTATCTCGCTGGAACTCCTGAGAAAACGGCAGCACAGTCCGAACAAACCTGTTAAAAATAATAAAGAATCCATTAATTATACTTAGGCAGCAGGTGTGCACCCAATGCCCCTCACCCTGTACACCACTGTCTGTCTCCACACAAACCCAAAGCCAGAGGTGCCTTTCAGCCCCAGCAGGCCTGGGGAGCCTGAGAGCAGGACACACAGCACAGTGCAGCCAAACACTCACTGGGACCCTGTCCCTGCAGGGCTCTTCCTCACCTCCACTCCAGCCCAGCCAGCAGGGAAGCAACTAACAAAGCAGCACTGGACTCTCACAAGGAGCAAGGAAGCTCCCTGTGCTTCCAAAATATGGTCCTGAGAACAAAGTACACCTCAAAGAACAACATTACTATGCAATGTTTAGGAGCTTTTCCCCCCAGACTCACAGCAGGATGAACATGTTGGACTGTTACCTTTAAAACCAGCCATGAGGGAGGGTACAATCCTTGTAGCAAAATCAGTGTTTCAGAGGTTTGATCATACTTCCATGTGAGCATGTCCCAGTACGAATCATGTTTAGCTTTCCCTTTGCATACTGCTAAGAGGATGGAAAGACACGGAGCAGTGCACAAGGCAGATGTGCTGCGAGGGAAGGAGTGTGAAGAGCTGTGCTGGAGCAGAACTCTGTGAGCATCAGCTCCTTGTGAAGCAGCAGCACAGAGCTGCCCCAGGACATGCACTGCCTGTGAAATGTGCAGCACACAATACTGCAATTCTGACTGTGCTCAGCTTCACTACGCTGAGAAAATGATTGCTGCATGTGTTTACAGGGTGGATGGCTGCTTCCTTTTTAAGGTGATAAAAAGGATGGCAAATGGTGCACAGCAAAGAGGGAGAAGAGCTGTTTAAGAAGTGTACACCAAATGACTGTGACAGATCAGGCTGGTCTGAGTGATAACTCAGCAAAATAAATGTATCCAGGACAAAGCTTCAGGAAAGGATGTTTGAAGTACATTATCATATCATAAGATATAATTGTATCTTGATCTGGTTTTGTTTAAAATGGGTATTAATTTAATCAGCACACAAAATAAATTATTCATTAGTAACTTTTCCTAGAAAGAACACAGACATTCTATTTTTAATACATCCATTTTCTAGCTGAAAACAAAACCAGCCATGCTAATCAAAAATCTGTTTCACCCAGACATGTATAAATCACACCATGCTGCTTACACTTATTTCTACTGTGTTTTATTTCTGAGTAATCTGAATCATTCTTGTAAGAATTTATAACTTCAGGACAAGGTTTTCTGTCCCTTTTAACCTGCTCACAAACAGAGACAGCTGCTTGTTCATACCTAGTTCAGACCATCTTTCCAAAGGTACTTGAACTTGCTGCAATCCAGAAAGCATTTGCAATTAGAGCTTTTGGGGAAAAATACATCATTTATATGTATTCTTTTAGATAATATGTATTATTTAAAACTCCTTAGATTTAGATTTCCTCAGTTTACAAGTTTCCCCCTGTCTCTCTCACTTACATAGAAACTGAAAACTCAGTTTTTTGTTACCTGAGCCTGTTTTCTGCAGATACTTCATTAATGAGTTTACCAGAGATGATGTAAACATTTGATGGAATAGAAAGTAATCTGCAACATGTGACAGTGCCAGAGATTACCCTATTCCCCCTTTTTCTCTCCAAATCCCATTCCTTTTTAAACTGACATCAATTTTCAAGCCCTAAGAACATCTCTGAAATGAAAGAAATCATAAGACACACCATGTCATTTGATCTAAGACTGGGTTTCAGTGTGCAGATGTATTGAGCCAGAGCTGATCTGTCATCACTAAATTAAAGCCCTCACAAGGAGAAGAGTGTATCAAAATAGAAAAGTGGGTGCCTCCCATGACTTTGGAAGCTACAACTGGCATTCTTAGGGTCTGCAAAAAGGTATTGTGAATATATCTGAAACATAATGTCATAGGGAGCAAACCAGTCAGGCTGTGTTTGGATTGAGAAGAAATCACAGCCTCAGAAATCTAATACTGGAGAAATATGTCTGAGACTCAGTCCCTAAGTTTCAGTACTTAGCACAGGTACAAGCACAGGTAACTTGTGTGTGTTTCCCAGTGTTCCTCTACATTCTTGGGGGTTCCTCCATTTCTAACACCTCAGAATAATAGCAAAATAGTCTTAAGGCTTTCTTAAGGACTTGAAGCAAGAACCTATTTTATACTTTCTCGGGCGAAAGAGGTCAAGAGAAGAAAAACAAAAAAAAGAGCAAGGAAATTGGAGCAAGACTTACAGTCACTTGCTATGATATGGAAAGGCAATGTCTAAGGCTAAAGATACAAGAGGCATTGTCCTAGGAGATAGGTGACTAATCCAAATATTTCATTCAGTTATTAGAAATTCCTTCCCTCAAAACTGTCAGCTATATAGAAACCGTCACAGTTCAGCATCATTTGCTACCCTTCAGACTTTTTCAAGGTGTGTATGTGCTCCCTTTCTGCCATCCTGCTGCTTGGCTTCCTCCTGCTCCTCTCCCAAGGAAAACAAACATCTCTTCGAAGGACTGAGCATCAATGCTAAAGTTAAGCAAGTTTTTCCTTTCCCTTGGATACTGACTGGATGCAGGTTTCAGCATACCCCAAGATAATCAGTTCTCTTCATTTTTAATCAGTGTTGATGATCTCCCAGCAATTTATCCATTTCAATCAGCACAGGTTGTAAGCAGTCAAAGTAGATTAAGCGGATGAAAAGCCTTCTGGCTTACCAGAGCTTTGCAGCAGTGATTCCCAAAGGACAACATGAGCCCCCAAAGTATTTTAGGGATCATATTATTTAATATCAGTGTCTCTGCGAGACCTACCAGGAAGGAGTTAATAGTGAGTACTTCACAAAATAACCTAAATGATTCTGTGGTTCTAATTACCAATAATCTATTTAAGGAAACATCTGAAAGAGACTACCAGGTCAGATACAATCTCATTCATGTTTTCTGAGCTTCATCTCAGAAGTGATAAGATACCAGAACCTTCCCTCCCTGCTCCTACAGAAAATGTCCCTCCACACTTCCCTGTCCAATTGGTCTGAATACTTTGAACTTCCAGCCTTCTCAAATTAGTTTGCCTTGTGTACCAGATCTAAAGGTAGCCCTACACCTCCTCCCTGAGTGAACGTTAGAGCTAACTGATCCTTCTTGAACGTGGATGTCAAGATGGAGAGAACAGGAGGCTACAAACTGCAGCGTGAGGGAACAGGAGGCAAAACACATGAAAGAGCAACAGATCCAATTGCCAATCCATTGCTATCACTTTTCCTTTTGGCAGAAAGGCTTTTTGGTTGGTTGGTTGGTTGGTTGGTTTTTCAGGTGGGGAAAGGTAGCTGACTACAGTCACCCCTACTTTGCATGAGCCTCTATCCCTGTGCCATTTGGCTCTCTGTAGCACAGACTAGGTAGTTTTCACTGCCAGTGCTGCTTTGCAGGTTTGCTCTAGCACTGTCTGAAAGGGCTGAATTTTCTTCTGAACAGTGACTATCAGAGTATATGCAACACAAGAAGACACAGCTGTTCTCTTGTGAAAACTAACCTCAAAAGCAGTATGAGAGAGACAGAGCTTGCAAAAGGAAGGGGGAGAGGCAGGCAGGAAGAGTGAAAAATAAAGAGCTGGTCTTTTTGTTCATTCTGTGACAAATCTGTATCCTTGGAAGAAACATGTCATACTGCATTTGGAAGAGTGCTATACATGTGAATTTTTACCAGAGAATACAGATTGGGATAATGTGTTGAGAGGAGATGGAGCTACTGGTCTGACTGCTGCCTCCAAAAGTTGTGTCATTTGTGTCAAGATGATAAATATCAGTCTGTCTCACACTTGCTCCTCTGTTAGTCCTTAACACAAAACAAGCTCTCATGGAAGGAAAAGACCAGCTTAGAATAAGTAAAGAAGGCAGAAAAAGGAACACTGCAGACAGTGAAAAAGGAGAAATAATGGAATTGTAGAAGTTGCCTTTGTGTCACTTGGATCCTCTGGACAGCCACAGACCTCCTAACTCCATAGGGATAGGAAGGAATGAAAAAGTACAGATGCAGGCATAAGCAGGACAAAGATTGCTGGTGTGGATAGACCTCTGGCTTGGAGAAACATGCAACTGAGAGCCAACATGAGAGAAGTCTCTTGAACAATAAATCCCAGGCAGCTTTATAAAAAGGACAAAGCAATGCAGGAAAAAATGTACCTGTAAAGGGCCAGAAATGCACTAACATCCCATCCTATTTGCTTTCCAGCAACACCTAATGGTTGCTGGAGGCCAGCATGCTTCCTAGGAGAAAAACCACCTTGAGTCTCCCTTGTGCTCACACTTGGCCTCTGCCTGTCTGCTGACAGCACCAGGACACGGGACCAGAGATGGCTCTGACCTCACCTGCAGTTCATATGCTCATGCACTATCCAAAGGTTTGTTCTCTTTCTTTCATGATCATCAACAGGTGGATTAAGAACACCCTTGGAATTCCCTGCTAAGGCCCATCCAGAGAGGTGTCCTCGCTCGTCTCCCCATTCCTCCTCCACAGACTGTGGTCCCCAGGCCTGGCCACAGATGAGCAGCTGGCCAGCACTAATGACAGCACATTTTGGATAAATGGCCACTGCAATTATTAAATTGCTAAATCTTTTAATAGCAGTCTCACTGTTTAATCTCAGTACATTACCAGTTACAAAAAATATTCCTAAGTCTCAAATAATTAAACATGCAATGTGTTCCAGCACTTCTGCATGAACAGCCTTAGCCTCTGAACTCAACCTGCAGGGTTTAAACACGTGAACTCTCCTACAGATATTTGAAATTATCACGGTCAAGCACTCTTGGGAAAAGAGCTTCAAAAGGTACTGCATACAAGTTAACTTGACCAACACACTAACCTTAAAACGAGGACCCTTACAGCAAGACAAATTCATAAAAAGCAAACCACAAATGTAACACGTTTTCTGGAAACTGCCTCCAACCTCTCATACCACCTATCTGCATTTTATCATGATTATTTCTCTTTCTTCCAGCCTTTCATTGCTACTTTTCTTCCCTTGTTTACTCCCAGATGTCATGCAAGACATGACCTATCAAGAGTCAGGAATTAAACCAGCAGCTCTCACACAGCTCCTCACTGTGTACTGCTGCACACAATAACCTGTACAGCCACATGCTGAGAGACCTTACCAATTTAAAGCTCATGCTTACAGCAAGGCAGCAACAGGCATAATGAGGTGCTTAAGAACTATAAAAGCACTAAAAATTCCCTGTTCCCTCTTCTCAGCAAAAATACCAAAGGGCACCATATAGCAGCACAGATTAATTCTCTCCACACTGCTGCTTTTGACTGAAACCAAAGCAATTCTGTGATGAAATCAGACACATGGTACACATACTGCCCAAGACCTGGTTCCCTTCACCATCTCTTAAATTGATTATCCTGAATTAATTCCCCAACAAGCTTGAGGATCAGCCTAACTCAATTCTTGGATATAGTTTTCAAACAGACAAGCCTCAGTACTACAGGGTCCTGCTGATGTCCCTTGGCATTTCACACTTGCTTCCCAAGCACTGTGGCCTGCAGTACATCAGCCCTCACAAACACAGACTAAACTGCAGAGGAGCTACTGAATGCCTTTCATTAAAGCTGACAGATGAAGGAGAAGCATTTCATCGAGATTTTCTCTAAATATTATGCTTGTATGATTCAGCACACTGAATATTCCAACGTTGATCTCCAGATACAATCACTGCACAGCAGCTCCCTCGGGAATACATTCGACTTTTCTGTGCAAACAGACTCATGTAACAGAAGTTTCCTGGCTAAAACTTAACCACAGATCACCACTCTCTTTTTTCCCCTCTGCAGACAGAATCTTGGATCTAAATGACAACATAACCATCAGAGAACATGTCAGACAGGGAGAGCTCTCCAAGGAGGCAGTGGAAGATGAGAACAGGCTCCTTCCTCTTCCTACAGCTCAATATTCAGCATCACTTTCCTGTCACTGCACAGGGCTTTAACCAAAACCTGAGTAAAGGCTAAAAGCAACACAAATCCTAAAAACAGCACAGGAGCAGGAAGCCCAGAAATGCAAAATCTCAAACCCTGTGCCTTCCCCCTCATTTAAACCTTAAATCCTACCTTCCTCTTTCTATTTCCATTACTCACTCTCCTTAAAGGCTGCAACTGTAGCTGCAGTGAGTACTGAACTCTTCCCTTCCCCAGGAAACAATCCTGTTCTCACATTAACACAGAATCAGGAATAGAACAGTTGAAGATCCTGTTTGCCAAAATATCTTCCTGAAATGCATTTTGCAGTGCTTTTAGACACACTGTTTTTCAGCACATGGTAACTCAGCCATTACAGGGTCAGACTCTGGATGCTGTGGTTACATGTGACTTCTCTGGGGGACAAATAACAGGTTTTCATACATTTAACAGTACTTGGCAAAATGGCTCATGCTGCTTCATATTTCAAGCAAAGCATTAGGAGTGAAAAACACTAAATGAGTGGAGATGGACTTGCCAGCACTCGATAGGAAGAAGCTGCAGGAGGGTGGTAGAATCAGGGCTGCAAATGAAAAGGCTGCGGTGCTGACCTGTTCGTGGAGCCATTGTAGCAGTAGTTTGGAAGGAAATCGTAATTGAGTTCCCAGAAAACATGAAGAGTGATTCTTCCATATGGGGCTGAAACATTGTGATTGGCTTCTCTGAACATGGCATCAAAGCTGTCCAAGGTCATGTATCTGCTCAGAAGCTTGTGAGTCATTTTGTTTATCTCTATCAAGCCATCAAGCTCCTACAGAAACAGAAACAAAACAAGTGAGTGATGCATTTAATAAAGTGGAGAAACTCAAGAAAGCACATAAATAACCTTGACCAAAGAGAAGACTAGAAAAAAATCAAAATGAACAACTGACTCTCCCTCAGTCTCTAATGATAGGAGCTGGAAAGAATCAATGCCCTTGGGATTGCTTTGTATCTGACTCCCACCAAAAACCTCTGGGACTCTTAGGGTATTTGCTGCAACTGGCCCATGCTGCAGATGGGTCTCATACACGAGCAAAAGTTAAAACTCTGACGTTTAAATGGGGTCAGGCATAGACCTAAAGCATCTTTCTGCATTTCTTACTTCACAAAGTCATTTCTGCTCAGTATGGTAACTGGCGAACTAACTTTTGCAGTACTATTGGTAGGAAAAACATTGCATTTACCATATATCCTGCTCATGGTTTACTCCAGTGAAGAATGTGCTAAGATGTGATGAAAGATCAGATCAGACAGGTAGGGGTGAAGGATGTGATGAAAGATCAGATCAGACAGGTACAAAGGTGGTGAAGGTATCACTAGCTGCAGACTACACACCTATATATCAGCACTGCCTTTGAGAATGTTTCTCCTCTGGACAAGAAATTCCTAGTACGGTTTCTGGCATTTTCTTTCATATCAACTAAAATTAAAAACGTCCAAATCTGACATCACTGCAAATGCCAATCACAAAGAACACAACCTTTCCTTCAGAGGAAAGCCAAGCACTTCTTTGAAAGACTTGTGCAGTGACCTGGTAAGTAAGTGACCAGTGGCTTTGTCTGGCTGTGCATCAAACTACTGCTCACCTCCCCATACACTGCTGTCCAATTTCAGTGCTCCATGTTTCAAAGGACTTTGAAACCTGTGAGTAACAATTGCTTCATGGAAAAAGATCCACTATGACTATTACATTATTACAGGTACTGAGTCCAGTCTGAGGGAGGGAAAAAAAATCTGTCTTGTAACTACCTTAATTTAATTTATTTAGCTCCGCAGGAATTACAGAATACTTAAGCTATTAAGTATCAGTTTCTCACTGAGGAAACAAAGCAGTTTTCAGCAGAAATTATTTTGCATAGAACAGAAAATAAACCCACAAACAAACAAACAAAAAAAACCCAACAAAAAAAAATGAAGCACGGTGAAAGGACAACACTTTAGATCTGTCACTTTCTCACTCAAAGAATGAGAACCTGTGACCTAAGAAAGATCATTGCCAGTTTCTGTTCACCTAAGCCACTATGAATATCATGCCCATAAGAAAGAAAAACCACAATTCAGTAATTCAAAGGTTACAAAACCAAGCACTGAAAAGTCAAGAGGGTCTATGGCCTCAGTATCTGATTTATCTTCAGTAAAGAATGAAATTAAATCAAGGCAGTTAACTGCATGACAAAATGTCACCGGCAAAAAAACCTGCTAAGGCAAGACCGATGATAAACCTTATTGTATAACTTTTAATTTATTTTTCATTCCAGCAGAACTGAATGTGTCTGGTGTTTTTTTTGCTGGCTGCATATTTACTTGTCAAATTCATGCTGTCTGGAAATAAAATTTGGTTTTCAGCATTTTAATCAGCAAACAAACTCAAAAAGACACCTCAATATTGCACAGATGCTCTTCTTCCACAGGCACAAGTCTGATCTCCTTCTTCCACAAAAAAAGTATTTTTGTCATGCTACAAACCCAAACTGCCTGGGTAAATAAACAAGGCTGTTTTGTTTTGATCTGCAGTTTATCTATAAGCACGGACAGAAGTGGGTGTTTACAAAAATTTACATCACAAGAATGCTCCTTTTCCTTATTTCCTCAGGGCAACCCTACACTTTACTCCCAAAGCCCAAGGGTGCAGCATGTTTGGGGTTTTTTCCAGGCAAGGGACAATTTCTCAGGCTCAAGAGGACTCGGCCTTGCCCAGCCCCAGGGGCAGCAGCACACTCAGAGGGACCACGTCAGCTGGGGGTGATGGGGCCAAAGCACCACCTGAACAGAGACACAGGGTGAGGCATGGGGAGAAAAACATCATGGCACATCAGAATGAGTGACGTTCACAAACAGATGCCCTATGCTGGCACAGAGGATGTGCAGTACAGTTTACAGATGGGGTGACTCAGAGAATGCCTTTGGATGACTAAGCTGCTCCTGCTGCTAGGAGGTTTTGTCTGTTGGTCTCTGCTTCTCTGCAAGAGGCTTTCTCAATTAGACTTAGTAAACCAGATAAACTTCAGCCATCAAATTGTATGATTTCACACTTAGAGAAAAACTGAAACAAAACATCAGGGAGAAGAATTTTGTTATTTTTCAAATGAGACTGCTTAAATTATTTCTCATTTATATGTATTTAATGAAGGTTTAGGACAAAACAAGTTTGTCTGTTTTTCATTCAGCCTCTTCTCATTTCAGGAGTGACTGTACAGCTATTTGCTTAGAGTATACTTAGAGAACTTCCAGAAAAGCCAAAGTCCTAATGCCTCTGCCATTAAAAGGCAAATACCAATTTTTAATACTTTTAACAAAAAAAAATCTAGAAAAAAAAGACTAGATGCCTGTGATTCTCAATGACAATAAAAGAAATTAAAACCTAATTAAAATCAATTACATTCCAACAAACCCAGCACTTAGACCCCAAGTGCAGCAGCAGTGCCCTGGCAGCACAAGACTCACCACAATGGAAGTCAGGTCCTCGCTCTCGAAGCGCCCGATGGCCAGCTCCATGGAGCGGTACATCGCCGCCGAGATGCGCTGCGTGATCAGGCGGTTCAGGTCTATCGACCGGCCCAGCAGCTAGGGGGAACACCAAGTTTGGAACTGAAAGGCAGGCTACAGGACAGGCTAGACAAGGACCACGAGACTGCACAGACTAACAGACTCTCAAATTGTCAACTTGCATTCCAAACACACGGAGATAAAGCAGATGGCAAAACCTAGTCCTTCATTTGCTCATGAATTTATAAAATTTACATCCCAACTCTCACAAGAAGAAGTAAAATTACATGTTGCATTTGCATTGAAGCGTTTATATCAGCATTTAATGCTTCCATGACGTTGTGCCAACAACATATTGAAAACTGGTGAAAGACATTACCGGGAAGACAACGTCACCACCCATGACATTCCCATTTGGCTTGAGTTTGCATAAATGCAACAGACATTTGCATTAAAACATGACCTTTTAAGGGTTTTTCCTTAATTTAGTCCTTCATATGGCAAAAAACGCAGATCTCAAATGTCAGTTATGCCACTTCAGATGACAGAACATAAAGCACAGAAGGAGTTTCGTTTACCTACATTAATCAACATCACTGGAAAGCTGCCAAGCAACTGAAATCCAGCAGAGCAGGAGTTAGCTCACCTGCACATGTCTCTGTTTGAGCAGTGTCTCGTAGCGGTTGGACTGCAGCAGCTGGATGGTTGCTCCCTGATTCTTGCACTCCGAGCGCAGCCGCTTATCCAGGAGCAGGCTACCAAGAAAGGAAGAAACCTCTTAAAGTATATTCAACAGCAAAGCAGAGCAGAAATGTGTGAATCAAAGCTCTCACTACTGGAGTAGCTACCTGCCAGCCATTGCCTTGTAGTATGCAAATATTTGGTCTGCCAGCTTGTAGACGAACTGGTCAAAACACAGGTTTACCTTGGGGGGAAAAAAACCTGTGTTTAGAGATACTTAAAAGAGGGAATCTTAGCCAAGACCTCCCACTGTTTTGATAAACATAGTCAAGAAAGTTAATACACCCAAATTTCCCAGTACAAGAGAAGATGACATTCTGTTTTCAGCATTAATGTGAGGCATTTCACACAGGTCTACAGGTTTCCTCACAGCTTATCATCTGGTCAGTCTTCTCAGGATTTTTATCTACAGCTGTTCTGAATGTCTTGTATAGCTCCTGTCCTTTAGCAGCGTTTTCACATTCAGGTACAGACTATGTTTCCCCAGTAGGTAAGGTAACTTTACCTCTGCCTCGATTTCATCATAGAGGAACTGCTTCTTAAATTTAGTGAGTGCATAATGAGCACTGTCATTGTAAAGGTCCAAAGAATACAGAACATACCTGAATGAAAAAGAATTAAAAAAAAGAGTCATGTGTATAGAAATTCATATTTCAATTGTTCATTTCAAAAAGAAAATTCCAAGAATCTATAAATTGGCACAAGAGGAAATTTTATAAAGGTTTAGAATACCTTCTCAATAGCTGCTTCTTAAAAATCAATTAAAGAGTAATGTTACAATAAGGAACGGCAATCACTAAAAATAATCATCCAGCAGAAAAGCACAAGTAGGTCTTACTCCATCATTGATGCCTCTTTGGTCTCCAAAATATGATCTGTCAAAATCCAAGGCATGGACATCTCAATGGGAAACTGGATCCTTCTGCCCATGGTGAGCTCTAAGAAGAACTCCCTGAACCACAGCTGGGACAGATCACAGCACTGCTGCAGGGTTTCTTTCAGAATAAATAAGGAAGAATTAAACTTCTCATAGAAATACATCAGGAACAATACAACTGTGATTCTGATGATGCAATGTGGAACAAAAAAAAAGCAGGTGTGAGTCACTACAGCTATACATAGGCCAGATATGTAAACCAAATTAAAAATGTAAAGCCCACGACTTTTTCAATGAGTTCTGAACTCCACATTGGCCCCCAAAGTGGTGCCTCGTTACAGAAAAAAGAGTGGAAGTAGACCAGACTATCAGTTAAACAGAAAAACCATGCACACCAGTACAGGGTGTGCAATGTAACTCCTCAGCTGGGGGCTGAGAGAGCCACACACTGAACCTGGGAACCAGCAGGTGAAGGAGATAAAACTGCACCAGATCCACCAGGACCACCTCTCCCCATGGAGGACTGAATCACTCCACACGCTCCTGCTGATCAGATGGGCAGGAAATGACAGATGCAGGAGGTAGGATTAAACCACCAAGCTTCTCAGGACTCTGCCAAGGGCACAGAGGTGTATTTCTCACCTCTCCAGAAACACTCAACAGAAACCTTCTTTTGCAGAAGGCCTGTGAACCAAAGCAGGAACGAACACTTTACACTGAAGACCTTCTGAAGACCTTTTGCAGTGCTGTTCCCCAGTAGCATTACGACTGACCTTAACAGGCTTCCCCTTCTCTGAGGGTAAAGGAGACCCGTGGCAAAACAAAAATGAAAGACAACACAGCATGGTGATGACAAAGACTAGGTACACTCAATGTCAGTAGGTGAATTCTTTAGGACAGCATGTTTCCGATTACAATTAACTGAATAGCAAGAGTAGTGAAATGACATCAAATTTACCACAACAGAGAATTTGTTTCCTCTGTACTTAAAACAAAAACAACAAAAAAAAAATCCCCCAAAACACAAAAAATGCTTCCTTTTTAAAATTTCAGTTTGTACAGGCCTATCTGTCCCTTGTTTATATAAATACATATATAAAGAAAATAGAAAAGGGAGGTAACAATATGGAATTTGACACATTAAAAACAAACGCAGAACAAGTCAAAATAAAAATCCCACCACAATGCTAAGTACCACATCTCAGAAAAAGTCTGGACAGACTTAGGCTTTTGATAAATAGACCAAAGGTAAGTTGGCTTAGGCAATCGGAAACATTTTCCAGGTCGTGTTAGAGGTGTTAGGACATGCTAAGCTGGACACTGATCAGCTACATATCTTACCACTGAAATTTATCAAATGAGTGTAGAAGAAAGACTCGCGGTGGAATTTTTCTATGTCCAATATGGTGGGCCCCTCAAGGCTACTTCTCAAGGTTTTCTTGGAACCACTTTTGTCAGCAATGAGGGACTCTAACATGGTTCTCACCATGTAAAGCTGTATCATTAAAGGAAACAATTACGGTGGAAAGGGGTGGGGAAAAAAGGAAAATACACATGGTACATTAGTTGAGCAACACTGAGAATGTATCTATCGGTAAGCGACTGCTCCTCCTCCAGCTGAACACTGGCACCGTGTGCTAAAACCTTCGGGGCGAGAGGAGCAGAGCAGACAGAGCCTACCCCTGCCAAGGGCACCTGCACCAAGGGCACCTCCACTGGCACCACCTGCAGCAAACAGCACACACCACCACAAAAAGGAGAAGTAATAAGGAATGTCTTACCCCCAAAGTTTAAAAGAGGCGGATAGATGTAGGACTGCCTCAGAAACTTGTGTGTCACATGCAATAGCTTTTCCAGGCCCAGAGACTTGAGCTGCTTCAACAGCTCAGCAGAGTTCAAGGACTCTGTCATAGTGCGAACCATGAAGAGCTAAAAACCAACAGACAGGGGCAGGCGGGGGAGAGAATCCGTTAATAACAACACAGGGGTGAATGAGGAAGGGAAACAGAAGCAGAGAAAACAGGTTAGTTTGTTACAAATGGAAAGCAGCACAGCAAGCATGCAGAGCAGGTCGGACAGAAGGTGTTGTTCAGAAAAACCACTGCAACCTGGGGCTTCCTCAGGCAAAGGGAGGAGCTCCCACTCCTTCCAGAGGATGCTCAGAGACACATTAGCTCAGCCAATGATTTCACAAAGATTTCCAAGTATCACCGTTACCAATTCACACACAGCCACTCTAGAACCACATGAAACTGAGAAAAAACTATCTAAAAGAGAGAGATTTGAGAGCTGTCTCTTCCTCCTGCCAGCCACGACAGCCAAGTGTGCCAGCCAGGAGAGAAAGAGGACAGGAGCACAGACTGAACAGCCTGCAGCAGGTGAAGCAAAGCCCTTAAAGCACAGGACAAGCACACTGGTGGTGATATTTAACTTCTTTCCCTCCCCAGAAAATTAGAAATCAAGGCAATTTTTTCCGATTACCAAAACAAAACCTTCATTGAACCCATCTTATCACAAATTCAGCAACTTTTAATTACCCAAGATTATTATCTACACATGCTCTTCCCCAGCGATTTTAGCTGTTAAAAGGTTGTCTTCACAAACCCCAGTTGCCTTCCATTTTTCACCCAGTGATCATTTTCTCAGATGAGCAATGAATATCAGACCATACACTCTCCAAACAAATCCACAAATAAAATAAAATAAGAGAATTATATGGAGGCAACAAGAATGAGCATCTGGGTATGGGATTTCAATGACAACCAGAGAAAACTCTTGAAATACCTCTTGCTTTAGTGGCAGTAGCAGACTAAATAGATTTTGGGGAGTTCTGTCACTCATGACTGAATACTATGAGGGATCTTGTCAGAAGTCAAACACTCTCCCAAAATCTACAGGCATTCATTTATACTTCAAACATATTTTAAAACTACATTGACATCTACTGAGTAATGGGATTTACCAAAAAAATTTCACCACCCATGCCAGAGAATAAAGTCAGTCAAGAGATAATCCAAATAGTTCAAAAATAATATTTTAAAAGAATTAGGTGCTCAATGAGAAAATATTTTTTTCCCAGGAGATCAAATTAAAGGAGATTGAACACTTGGAAAAATTATGCATCAGAGCAGAAAGTTACAGCAATCCAGAGAGAGGATTTTGGTTAAGCATATATATTTTTGTAAATATAATTCAGAGTAGATTTTTAGCATTTAAAAACCCCACAATAAAACCTTCAATTTTAAAATCATTCAGGACAGAGAGAAAACACCTCATGCAACAACTGTTGACAGATATCACAAGCACCAGACAGGAAAATACCTGAGTACTGGAGGGTCCTACTGCACGTCTTGGGACTTTGATGTCAAACCCACTCTTGGGGTCCTTCTCTCCCCTCAGCGCTGGGTCATTGAACGGCTCATGTCCTGCTTCCCAGTCACACACAGTCTTTCTTATGGCCTGCAAGACACTGAACACAATGCACACCCCTTCACACCAGTGTGTGCACTGAGGAGAACGTTTTCCTCTTTTTAGACACTCTTCCACAAGCACAGAAACTGCAACAGCAAGCAGGAGCTCGGGGTAACTCACAGCAACAATTCCACCAACAACTTCAAGAATGTCACAGCCACAAAACAGTCACTAATCCCCCAGCCACAAAACAGTCACTCCATGTTATTTATCAAAAAGGATAGTCTAGAGCCCTTAAAGACCACCTAGTTCCATCCAACCCTTCTGCCATGGGCAAGGAACCTTCCACCAGCCCAGGCTGCTCAGAGCCCTATCCAACCTGGCCTTGAACACTTCCAGGGATGGGACAGCCACAGCTCCTCTGGGCAACCTTCACCATCCTTTGAGTAAAGGATTTCTTCTAATCTAAGCCTGCCCTCCTTCAGCCTGAGGCCATTGTCCCTTGTCCTCTCACTATCTGTCTCTCTCCCTTCTTTTTGTGAGGCCCTTTCAGGTACTGCAAGGCTGCAACGAGGCCTTCCCAGAGACTTTTCTCCAGGCTGAACAACCCCAGCTCTCTCGGCCTCTCTTGATCCCTCCGACCATCTCGTGGCCTCCTCTGGACCCTTTCTAACAGGTCCACATCTTTGCTGTGCTGAGGACCTCAAAGCTGGGAGCAATACTCCAGATGGGAAGTTGAATTAAAATTCAACCAAACCAAATTCATATCAATATGAATATATGAATTAATTCTATTCATATTCATAGTAAATCAAACCAAAGCATATTATTAACCAAACTAAAGAGAGACAACTCTAGTTTTCAGGAGAGCTCCAGAATTCAGCTGGAATTTATACAAAGAGCTTCCTCCTCCTAGCTCCAAACACTGAGCTGGAACTCAGATATTTGTCAGGACACAGCCAGCTGTATCCTGTGAAATGCTGAATGACTGAGGAAATGTCTCCTCCCAAATCTGAGCAGGTACTACAAAAGTAATCCTTTGCATCTCGTGAACATCCTGGGATAAAAAGACTCTCCCTGCAAACCTGATAATTTGGAGTAATTTGTTTATTTTTAGCTTATGATGGTAGTTTTGTGGCAGTCAGAGATTTTAGTGTGAGTCTAATTAGCCAAGGACTTTCACCTCTAAGAGCTTTGCAATGAAATGTGGGAGTAAAAAATGGTAAGCAAGTCAAGATTAAAAGCAAACACTTAGGGACTAAAAAAATAAGGTCAGGAAATGTCACCAATCGGTGTGAGCAGATGGAGCACTGGAAGAGAAGTGTAAGACTAATAAGACAAAAGAAACAGAAGCTGAGAAATCAGGCAGAATGCTAAGAGAGAAGATCATGGAGCATGATGTAAACATGAGACACAAGGAGAGGAACACTGGAATCATAAGGTGTTGGACAGTAACATCTTCCTTCCAAATCAAAATACTAATCTTTCTTTCAATATTACAGTATTTTTATTTCCTTAAAATGAAAACAAACAACAGGGAACACTTCCTGCAGCAGCCATGCTGGCAGCCATCCCTTAACTTCAGACTTCTTCAGACTTCCAACACATACCCAGCCAAGCTGACTACGAGTACCAGACACATTAGCAGGGGAGTACAGACTTAAAGAGGCAGAATTGAACAGCTGTGCAATTCTGAAAAAAATTGAGTAAGGTTTGGGGGAAAGAATAAAGAAGAAGATGAAATCAAGAACGCTACCTCTGAATGACATTCTTCTTCTTTTTAATGGCTTGTCTTAGTGGCTCTCTAAGTGTGACCTGGGCAAAGTCCTGAAGGGCTGCATAAATAGTATGACGAATGGCATGATTGAAAACACTCTCCATCCGTCCCATCAGCACCTGAAGACCTTTGATCATGGCAATCACCTGCAAAAAACCAACCAAACAACTGCATTTTTCTTATTTTGTTTGCAGAATTGTTCAAAAAGCCCATTTCTAAATACAGAAAACGGGAAAAGGGGAATTGACAAGTTCCAAAAGACAAAGGATAGTTTTCCTGTGTTCCTCTTACATACTGAATGAAGGAGCACATGCTGACTCAGAGTCAGCACAGGGCATGCTGCCTTTTTGCACTGGCATAGAAAATGTTTATAGAGAATGTTTTCCTTAATATAGAATTAATCTTTCGAAAATCTCTATTAAAAAACCAAACATTTATCTTACCTCAACCAAAGCAAACTTCTCCTCACTAGTATAATTGTATCTTGTTGCTCTTTCATACTCTTCTGCATTGTCAGGACAATCTTTATTAGAGTATTTGTCAGTTGGGTGTACCAGCTTCCAGGAATACTGCAGTTCACACAGCAGAACAGGGAGAAAAAAAGATGGGGGAACAAAAAGCAAATGTCTGAGTAACACAAAACACAGCTGGACACAAATAATATGCTTCGAGAAACACTCCAGTGCTTGCATGAATATCTGAAAAACAGTATTTGGTACTATACTCACACCCTGCATAAATTCTGAAACTACTATCTAGCAGAAATCCCAAAGAACGATTTCCCCCCAAAATTCTCCTGAAAACTAGCATTCTCCATTAGCTCAAAAAATGCAATTTAAACTCAGCAGGTAATGCACTTCAGGGTATTTTTTACTGAGCAAATGTTAGCATAGGCAAAAGTTTCATGTCCACTTCAAGGACAAGAAACACAGAAAGACCTCAGAGCATAAGAAAAAAAAATCCATCAGGCTCACAGACAAAAAGAGAAGCTTCCTACTTGGCCAAATATTCACATTTAGATTTCAAAAGGCAACTGGAAACCTACATGGTTTGGAGGGGATGAGAAGTTTTTAAGTTTACTAGACTGAAAGGTGTGGAAACAGA
>NW_008685741.1:7866-24845 GCF_000695815.1 Acanthisitta chloris | reverse complement strand
CAGGAATTTCTCTTGAACACTGCCCTCTGAGTCACTGCAAACACAGCTCAAAGTGTCCCTGAGCAGTGTCAGCCCGGTCTAAGATCCATCAGGGTACTTCAAGTGAAAAAACCTAGTCACATTTAAATACAATTTTTCACAGTTTGAGTTCAGTGAATAGTAAGGTCTGGTTGACATCATCTTTGCATTAGATGATATCAACATTAGATTGCAGAGCAATCTAAGTTTGCCTACTATAATGGAGTAACAGCACCAATTTACCCATGGCAAAGAGGAGCATCACACCCTGCAGCCTAAGTGCTGCTGAGAGGACACTTGGGAAATGATTAAACAAAGATGAGTATTTTGGGGGTGTCAAGTGGACAGGGTTAAGATGGAAAACATCTGAACATGATGCATGTAACTAGGATCATGAGTGAATGCAGAAGACAGGTAAATAATCAGAATACTCCAGATCAGAATAAATTCTCAGTAGGAGGATAGGGAGAAGGGGAACACAAACTTGAATCTACAAGAGAAGTACTTATGGGAATCCATACAAATTAGAAAGACAAAGAAAAGCAGTGATAATAGCCAAAAAAAACCCAAAACCTGCTCTGACGCTCAGAGAAAGTTTGTTCTGGAATGAGGAGGATAAAAACAGAGCTAAGAATGAGACACTTCCTTCAGAGATATAATGAAACAGGAAGATTGGCACTGTGAAAAGAGCCTGAACGAAGCAATTTGCGATGACGAAAATAAAGGGAGCAGAGGTCAGGCACAGATGATAGCAACTTCTCTTAAAAGGAGAAAGGGAGAACAAGATTTTCACCATAAAATACGCTGTTGATTTAAATAGGAGTAAGATAAGACAGGAAAAAGCATGAGTCATCTACTGGCTTTTAAAAGAGGCAGTTAAAAATACAGAAGAGAAAGAAAACTGGGTCTCTAGCTATGCCCCTGTGCCTGAGCTGGATTCACGGTGCAAATGACTTGATGCTCCCTCAGACATCAAAGGCACAAGAGAAGCAAGTCTGGCTTCTCTCACACCATGTCATCTGTTTCAACCCTCCCTGGAACATGCTTTGCTTCAGCTAAGGCTGCAGCATAAAAACGAATTCTGCATCCTCCTCTTCAATTTCTGTCTTAAGCAGTTTCTTATTGGAAAAAAGACAAAACCAGAGTAACTTTTCTAACTGGCATCTGTCTTTAAAGGAAACTATTACAATATAGAGAAACAACTCTGCAGGTTCTTTATTTGCCCTCCCTTGTTTCCTCTCAAATTTACTTACCCCGCATTTATTTACTTTCCTTTTGACCAAAAGCCTGATCTAAAGCCAAAGGGAGACTTTTCAGCCATTCTAGTGTGTTAAGACTGTACATGCTTCAATGTACTAAGCAGTGATGTCCAAACACAGCCAGTTGGAGCTGCTCTGTCACCTCCTGGATGGCTGCACGCCAGTATGGGTATTTCTAACAACATCACATTCAAACAACGTTTAGAGGAAAATAATGAAGACTTAGGGCAAGTGCAACAAACAAACATCTGGTGAAGGTTCACAGGTGACAGCCAATCCATTGAATATCACAAGCTGAATGTACTGTATGAGATTGTATGAGCCACTGGATCTCCAAAGCAGCAACATTCCCCCCAGACTCTGAGAACTGTGTGTGCCTTCGTCCCAGAATGGAGTCTGGAGCAGAAGGAGACACCGAGTGAAGGAAGAAGCAAGAGGGGAATTAAGGGAACAAAACACAACATGCATTTTTCACTCCACTGAAGCAAAGCAGTTTTATTCTGTCTAACCTCACCAAGCCACCTCTTTTTCATGGGGTTTGATTTCCCAGGTAACATACCACTTCCATGACATGTGCACTCCACTGGGAGAGAAGCTGCAGGCCTTGGAGAGAGAGATCAAAGAGCTTCCGATACTCAGCGTCTGTTTTCTGAGCTTCCTGGCGACCAGACCCAGTCACCACCTGGAGCATCATTGAACAGCCAAAACAGACAGACACAAACCCTCGTCAGAACATGCTGTATCCAGCACCCCTAGCCATTTTTGTAATGTAGATTTCTTTTAAGCACTAAAACAACATCATGTCAACACCTGCATTCATATCAGGCATTTTGTCTAGACATTTATGGAATTAAACTTCACGGATTTTGGTCAAGAGATGCACATCACTGCTATCCCTAATAAGCAAAATATTGTTGCACATGAATTCAAAACACCAATTATATACAATATACATAGTTTTATGTTCTATATAGATATATGCATATCACAGAATCACAATAATCAGAGCTGAAAGGGATCCTCAAGCATCATCTAGTCCAACTCCTGCCCTGCACAGGACGTCCCCAAAAATCACACCATGTGCCGGAGCGCGTTGTCCAAATGCCTCAGGAGCTCTGTCAGGTTTGGTGCTGTTACCACTGCCCTGGGGAGATGTTCAGTGCCCAAACACCTCTGGGTGAAGAACCTTTTCCTAATATATAGCCTAAACCTTCTCGGACACAACTTCTGCCCATTTTCTTGGCTCCTGTCACTGGTCACCTGAGAGAAGAGTTCAGTGCCTGCCCCTGCACTCCCTTCCGTGAGGAAGTTCTATGTAGCGATGAGGTCTCCTCTCAGTCTCCTCTTCTCTGGGCTGAACAGACCAAGTCACCTCAGCCACTCCTCATGTGGCTTCAAGGCCCTTCACCACCTCCACTGCCTCCTTTGGACACTCTCCAATAACTTAGGAAATTTCATATTGTGGTGCCCAAAACTGCACATACATGTATGTATAGATGTGCATTTCTTTTTACTTTTACTAATCCCTTAACTTTTAGTTTCATTAAACTGTTACAAGCACCTGTTTGGATTAAGGGCTGGACAACACGTTCTGAAGGAGATATAGCAAAAGCTCTAGGACATATATCCTAGATATGTATCAAGAAAGAGGCAGAAGGACATGCAAACACTGCAGAGAATGGGTCCTCGCCCTGCAGTCAGCTTTTCTTGACTTAGGGGATCAGGCTTTGTCATTTTTCTGGCCTGGGGCTCATCTGCTCTTCACACAGTTAACAACAACTGTTAGTCAGTGATGTGCAGTTTGCACTCACAGCTCCAGCCCCACTCACCTCACTGTTGCTGTAACGAGCCAGTTCTGATATGAAACGCATATGGTCCTCTCTGATCTGGATCATCTGCTCACAGATGTTGTACTGGGGACTGCTGCTGGAAGATGTGCACGTCCACCTGTTTCAGGAGACAACAAACACCCACCTAAACCATTTAGGCAATAAACAGCACAACTGGTACTGCAAAGACAGATCACAATGCCACAATGCATTACTCCTTTTCCTTTTTTTATACATCTTCTCCTCTATTTGAGGCCTCTCCTCTCTTCACACCTTTACCTCTAGCTCTGCACAACCCACGAGTGAGGAACTGCCCTTCTGAGTTCAAACAGCACTTCTTCCAAAGTCTTAAGGAAAAAAAAACACCCAAGTTTTTCTTTTTCAGGTTTGTTTCTTGGGGGAGTTTTATTGAGGGGTTTGTTTTTCAAAGGTTGCTGCCATGAAATACAAACCAGCAACTCTCTTGAGGGGCCTACAGTTAGGAACAAGAACAAAAAGGACTGAAAGGCAGGGCAGAAGTTCAGGTATAGGCTGCAAGATACATCTAGCTACCTTCAGATATTTGCTTTTTCTTGTTTAACCATGAAGAGCCTACAGTATGCTCCCAACTAGAAAAAAAAAGCAATATTACATTACATTTTACCAAGAGGTACACAAAAAACATGCCATCAAAAATGTCATGTTAAGTAGTCTCGTGTTTTTAGTAGCTCAGTAGGCCCATTGCTGTTGACTTCTCTTTGCTATTACATGCAGGTTATGTGGCTTTTTTTTTCTGCAGGAATTAAAATGCAAAGCACAACATTCTAAATTCATGTAACTGCATAGAGGGAAGGTCTTGGAGGAGCACAGAAATGTTCACTAAAACAAAGCAATAACCATAAATCATGGAACCATTTATGCAACAACTGGCTGTATTTTCCAACATTTTGCTGTGCTGCACACCTAGCCAAAAAAAAAGAAAAGAGGGGGGAGAGAAGCTGAGTTGCTGCTCCATGTACAATATGCACATGCCTATTTACCCATGCACTACTACTGCTCACCTTGCTTAGTAAAATCCTTCATTTCTTTTAAAGAAAGTTTCATATTTAAAGGAAAAAATAAGAATTAAATTAGTGTTAGGTAAAATTCATTTCTTCCAATCCAGCTGATAAGAAATGCCACAGATACAAGAATGAGCTCAGCAGCACAGAAAGGTTTTTAAACAGTTTCTTTAGTTGCACCTATTACATGAATTACATTCATGGTGAAATGCCCACACTGAAAGAGTATAACAGGTAAAAATCCTCTTCATTACCACAGACCCACAGACTAACAGGTGATTATGAAAAGATTCTCCAAGGGTCTGACTTTACCCAGCCCAGACATTTCCCTCTGTTCCATTCTCTGTCTTACCTGGATTTATTCTCCTCATAATGGGCACTGGTCTTAATGTATCTTGCGAGTTCAATCTGCATGTCACCAAACAGTGGGACAACCTGCAACTGCTGCACACACAGAATAAATCAGATTAATGACTAACACAAATCTTTGTGAGAGGAAGCCATTATTTATCCACATTATAATCCAAAGTGATCTTTATTATTCTATTTTATAACATCTAAAATGTAAGCAGAATTACCTACGAAATCACATATTAAGATCACGTCTTAACCAACCTTAAAGTACTTGTCAATCTTAGCTAAATTTATCCTTTTCTTTGCATCCAACTTATAGATGTTACTGACACTTCCATCCATCAGGTATAATCCAAAGCCCATCACCTAAAAAAGAAAAAAAAATAATCAAACCTTTCTGCAACTCAGGTATAATCCAAAGCCCATCACCTGAAAAAGAAAAAAAAAAAATCAAACCTTTCTGCAGAAGGACCTCAGAGGTAAAAACCTGCTGCACTAAGACTGTTATTCATATCATTAAAAAACCAAAGTAATATTTGAAAAACAGTCCTGAAACACCCAACCTCCTCCAAACAGATTTTCAAATACATACATTTCTGTAGCATCCTTTTATTTATATGTGGATTAGCAGTTTTTACATTAACCTCACCAATCATCCTTAAAAGATGCTACTTGTTTATATAAAGGTTTAGCACACACAAAATATCTCGCTGAAACCAGAGTCTGCCTATTTTTAGACAGGTTTTTTGCCACTTGCATTTCACTAAAATTCTGTGTGTGCAAGCTAATCTGTAAGAGAAGTTTAGATCTAACATCTGAGTGATTGCTTTTTATGGCTTTCCACACTCCTCTAAATTGTAACCACGAGAGCTCAGAAGCATCCAAGAAAGATGTCATGACATTTTGTTCAGGTTATTTATTAACACAGAGTCATAATTTAGTATTTCCAGGAGCTGAGCATAGCCACTTCATGTGTTCTAAGCATGAATTTACTGAACCAGAGGCTGAAATATGGAAGACACATTGGACACCCATAGAGACAGAACAGGAATGCTCCAGAGCTCATGTGGTTTCAGGAGGATTTCATCTGGTCTTAATAAACAGAGATCTTCAGAAGTCAAAATATTTGCCATGAAGCAAATTTTCAGTTCATACTCTACAGCTTTTCTTCCACAGCAAGTCATGCAGCTGATGACATAACCTCATTTCATGTTGTCCAGCACCCTCTTATTTCATGTACATATTCCAGCTCACTAAACTTATTAACCCTACTTTTAAGCTACTTGTTCCCTGAAATATTTGATACACATTCTCACTTTCCAAGTTTCCTATACAGACTTGCCGCGTATCTAAAATAAAATGTAGTAGTTCCTTTCTCCTGCCATTATACTTCATAGAAACACAATTCCATAGAACTGAATGCAGTTCAATTGGGTCAACTTCAACTCATGAAAAACAAAAATGGATTAGAACCTTTCTAAATACATTTAGCATGTAATACAATAAATGGACAATGGAGACAAGGGGGAAACAGAAGGAATAATTTGAATTATTGGTTAATCTGGTTCCTTAAAAAAAACCAAACAAGCCCCAATCACGACGATCAGGAATTCAAACACCTGTGTCCTGACTCAACATTGCTTTTTGATTTGTGTTCAAAAGAAACCTACTTTCAAAAGCATGTGTTTCTCACTGGGCGTTAGATACATTTTGTTTTCATAGTAGTCCACACACAAATTCACAATGTCTGCAAGCAGCTCTTCATAGCCAACAATCACCTCCAACTGCTGCTGTAAGGACTGGGAAAAAGAAAGAAGGACATTGGTCAAGTACTTATACTTTCTGGGGAACAGCTACCACCAAACTGCAAGAGTTCTATTTTAAATGCTTTGTAAAGCATTAGGTAATTTGCAAAATGACAATCAAAGCTTACTTGTGTTATCTTGTTGTGGTTGGCAAGGAACATGGAGAGATTCTGGGACTCTTGAATGGACTGAGGATCTGCCATTTTCCGCAGGAACTGAGCAGCTCTGTAAAAACAGAAGTAAAAACATGATGTCCCTTGGCCAGGACTATTTGTAAGCAAATTATTTCCTCTCAACAGAAACACACCCATCCCCAAATCTGTCAGGGGAACAGTAAGTTGTCAGCACATCTTTAAGCACCAGTACAATGGTGTAACATTGTGAAGGTTGTCACCCATCCCCAACCTCCTGACTGAAGCAACACGAGACCTCAGCAGACATGGGCAGTATTTCTTGCCATAGCTTTACAGCACTGAGTGATTCAAACACAGGCTATGGACACCACAAAACTGTGTCAAGACCCTGTTTTGTAAAGGGAAGACTTTCTAAGAAAACAGCCCAAAAGAAAGGTGAAAAATTCACTAGAAGAGAGAGATGGATTTAATTTATCCAAAACAAACTGCTTTACAATCCCAAATCCCCCACTATACCCTAATTAAAGATCCAGTAAAACCCAGAGCAAAACACACTGGGTATATCTTTAAACTGATGGGTGCAGCTGTGGCTCTGTAAGTCCAAGCCACACAACAGCCTTCCAGAAAACAAGAGTCAACTGATGGGTGCAGCTGTGGCTCTGTAGGTCCAAGCCACACAACAGCCTTCTAGAAAACAAGAGTTTGGCCTCCAGAAGCACAATTCCATTGAAAGAGAAAGGCAAACCAGGTGTCCAGGCACAGCAATAACTACACCAGGCAACTACCTGTGGAGGTAGAAACTAAACCTCGTGTAAATAGAAGCAGCATAGGTAAAACTGACCAGTCACTGCCTGGATAGTTTTCTTTACAAAAGACCACAGATGCTACAGCTGGCACAAAGGCTGCCTGGTCCTGCTGCTGAGCACTGTGCTTGACAAAAGGTACCTGACACCATCTAGCAGCTCAAGCACAAAACTTGGCCACTGACACCTCACTCCTCCTCCCCTCCCTGCTACACCTGCTGTCACAGTGATGCTGCACAGCAAAGCTGAAATGTCTTAAGTGTAGCAACACTCAGCTATGAAATGTCCAAAGTGGATGCCAAGTATAAAACAGAATGGAATAGAAGCAGTACAAGTGACCAGAAAGCAGTTTTTCCTCTCAAAAATAAAAGCTTTTCCGAACCAAGTATGTTCATTACATTCAGCTGTCATGGTTTAACCCCACACAGCCACTCACTCCCCCACCACTGGGATCAGGGAGAGAATCAGAAGGGTAAAAGCTAGGAAACTCATAGACTAAGATAGGGACATTTTAATAGACAAAGCAAAAACTATGCACACAAGCAAAGCAAAACAAAGAATTACTTCACTGCTTCCCCTGGGCAGGAGGTGTTCAGCACCTCCAGGAGAGCAGGGACCAGCATGTCTAAGAGGTTACTTGGGAACTCCAAACATCCTCCCCTTCCTCCTCCTTCCTCCCACCTTATCCCCTGAGCATGATGTGCTATGGTGTGGAATATCCCTTTGGTCAGGTTGGGTCACCTGTCCCAGCTGTGTCTCCTCCCAATCTCCCATGTACCCCCAACTCCCTCCCCAGTGTGGCAGGACAGAAAGCAGCAAAGGCCTTGGCTCTGTGTGAGCTCTGCTCAGCAATAACAAATCATCTCTGCATTACCAACCCTGTGCTCTGCACAAACCCAAGACACAGCCCCATACCAGCCACTGGGAAGAAAGTTGCCTCCACCCCAGCTCAAATCAGCACATTAGCACACACCAAGACATAAGTATTTGGCATCAAAAGGCAGAAAAACCTTTTGCTGCTGGAAGAACAGCACAAAGAAAATACTCAACTGCCTGACTGCAGCCAAATTATCCCCAGTTTCAAGGTGATGTGTCCCACTCATGAAGGCACTACTTTTGAAGAAACAGCTGTCCAAAAAATCCAATCTCAGCACCCACTGCCAGCTGGTGTGAGACCTGGACCCTGCATCCCTCGGCACTCACCGCTTGTAGGCCGAATGGTCGTTCTTCACGCTGCACTTCATGTTCTTCAACTCATCCAGCACCGCAAACATGTTGATGAACTTGCCCAGGGTGATCAGATACGCTTCAGACACAAAGTCCTTCCTCCTCTCCGCGTGGCACAAGCGTCTCACTTCCCCACAGAAGCGTTCAATTGCGTTTCTCTAACGCGGGAAAAAAGAGAGAAAAAGGGAGTAAAATCTACGATGTTTCCAGGGGAAAAGCTTAATTGCATACCTAGAGCTGGTCCAAGGAAAAACTCCTCTGAAGCAGAACAATGTGTAAAGCATGCAAAACTAGCAAGGCATCAGTGCAGGCTTTTCAGCTCCACCTCTGTGTACCTGACGTGTGCTACAAGAGCCACCACTGACTCTTGCGACAGAGCTTGCTTGACACAGGCAGATTAAATAAAAAACAGGACAAGGGGTAACGGTTTGAAACTAAAAGATGGTCAATTTAGATTGGTTATAAGAAAGACTTTTTTACAATGAGGGCGGTGAGGCACTGGAACTGGCTGCCCAGAGAGGTGAAGGATGCTCCACTGCTGGAAGTGTTCAAGGCCAAATTAAACAGCTGAAAATACAGCTCATCCCCCTGCAGAGGGGATGAATTAGATGGTCTTTAGATACCCTTCCAACCCAAACTGTTTGATTCTATGACGTTTAAAACCCCTTCAAAACAAGTGATTTCAAGCTCCTTAGTGAGGAATTACATATGCATTCAATGCAGATTATAGGTACATTCCCTTCAAACAAACAAACCAAAAAATCCAGAGCACTCTGTACATGCCAACTCTCAGAACCATCCTGGCACACATTTATTGGAGGGCTTATTTCCAAGCACACACCAGGGCCATTTCAGGTGGAGATTACAAGCACAAAAAAAGCAGCAATTTCAAATGCAAGAAGGAAACTGTTCTGACTTCAGACCAGCAATCTGCTTGAATGAAAGGAGATTGTTTGTAAGACCCCCCAGTTGGGAAAGGCAACAGGAAATCCTACATTACATTCAGTCTCCTCTTCCTGTGTGCTCCAGGCCCTCACAGGCTCTAGCTGCTCCAGCTCTGAATAATGCCTGGAAACATCCCCAGTGCACTGGAATAAAGGGCAAGCTGCCAGGAGGGAGGAGACAGCAGGACAGACTGCCATTCTGCAGCATCCTGCAGCTGGGGGGGCTGCCTTAGCTTGCCTCAATTATCAATTGCCATGGCAAAGCTGCACCTGCTGCTCTGGTGTCCAGACTTGTGGGTCCCTCATCCCCCAGCAAATGGCTCCTGGTTTTATGTGTTTATGTGAAACACATTCTATTTCTACTTCCTTTCCTCCTAAAGTGCCATGTCTCTGTCCCCCTGTGCTGCATAGACACTGTAAGCAATTACCTTTGATTTTCTGCTCAAAGTCTTCATGGAGATACAGTTTTTAAGACAGATATTAGAAATTCTGCCCTTCTGTGGGAGAATACTGTGGGGTTTTTCTCAAGTATAACAACTAGGGTCAGTATCTAGGCACACAATATCAAGTACACAATCAGAATATAAAATTACAAGCCTACTGCCAAATTTTGCTTCCATTCCTTTTACCTGAAAATACATAAAATTCATCAGTTTTGTGACTTCTGGCTCCAGAACTTCCACAGTTTTCTCATAAATTTCTACTCTGTTAGGCTGCTCGTTGCACTTGACCTGTGGATAATTAAAGAGATTATTACACTTGGAACTTACCCTGATAAAGACACAGAAACCAAGACCCTGAGAAAATGCATTATAAAACTAAACACTCAAACTTAAGACATAAATTTCCAGGTTTGGAAATCTTATGCTAGTCTTCTAAGCTTTATCCTGTGTAAAAAGAAAGTCTAAGATTGTTCTACTGTCTTACAGCAAGGAATTCAGTCGTTAAACACCTCTGTATGGTTAGAACAATATTCTTTCCATATTGAGCCACTTGCTCAAAATCATGCAATAAAATAGGGCAAGAACTAGAAATTAAAACAGATTACCTGACCCCCACTCTAAATATTTAAACCACAGGATAAGTCTTCCTTGCACTTCAGTACAAAGATAATTTTACTACAAATTCCTTATCAAGGAACGAGTCAACTAATGATAATAGATAATTTTACTACAAATTCCTTATCACGGAATGAGTCAACTAATGATAACAATTTTGCTCAGTTTTCTGAAGCTTCTTAATATTCTTCCCACCCCAGGCCTGCACAACCATTTCCAGACACTTGGGGCTGACTCGTCACCTATTCTCAGCAGTTTGTTCTTGTATACAGATCAGGAAAACACTAGGTGGCTGTGACATTTAAGAAGTGACTACCTGGGATGTTTAGAACCTTAAATTGTTTAAGCTGAATGTTAACTGTTACATGCCATGCTACTTGTTAAACTTGTTCTGAATCTAAGTATTAAGCTGGGGAATGGGAAGGGCCCATTCTCTTGATTTTTTGACCTCAGACTCCACAACCAGGTGTTTTCCTTTTAGGGCCCATTCTCTTGATTTTTTGACCTGAGACTCCACAATCAGAAGTTTTCCTTTCAAAGCACATTATCCCTATGCCACTCTTGAAACAGTAAGGCTGACACAAAACCCATGAGGTATTGCTACAGACACCCTATAAACAACAATAAAGTCCTGCTGGTCCCCAAGTGCTAAAAGCCACTCTCCTGTGGCATGTCCAGCTTAGCGACTCAGGAGTCAAAGCAGACTACACTCAGGAGCTGACTGAGAAAGTTCTATCTGCAGCTCCACACAAAAACAAGACAGAAGTTCACACGGTGCATGACAGTCCACGTTTCACCCTTTACCTGAGGAATGGCTCTTGAGCAGCTTCTCCACGTGTATAACATGACTGCATATTCCTGACCCTCTTCTAGCATTTCATTCTGTAGGAAAGACACTCAATAGAATTAGGCATTGCAATACAAAAGGGTTAAATCCACATGTCTTGTGCCATTCCAAACACTTGTCCAAACAAAGCTATTTCCTTATCAGAATGTAATGTACAAACACACCAATATTGCACAGATACTCACACACTGAACGACACACCACACTGTATGCACACGAAACAGCATTACCACAACCCACAGGCTCAGCTGGAATATTGCATGTATCAGAGCTACTGATGTACAGCTTGCCTATAACCCAACAGCTAAAACAATTCCATTTATTCTCAGCCAATTAGGATCCAGCCTAATTCTGAGGCCATTCACATTATTCACATTCCCAAAACTAAACACTGTGGTCTATAAAGAGAAATGAAAATGCTCATCTGAGGTGGGAGGGTGATAGGGTGGTGTTTACTTTCCTTCTTAAATTCAGGCACTGCAGGTGGAATGCAGTGGATGAAAGAGTCAGCACATGCAGAGTTATATCCTTTTTTTACATGGCAAGGGAGAGGTCCAACAGCATCCACACAATCCAAGCAGGTTAAGGGGTCACCAAATAATTTTAAAAGTAGATTCGTGTAAACATAGATAATTTTCAGCAGCATGTAACCAGGGGCTTAAGCTGCACATTCTACCATCTGTGTACTGGCCTCTAGAACTACAAGACATATTATTCCTCATTTTCCAAGAATGCCATGAAACAACAAGTTCAGCACAGACCAGCATGTGCAGCCTGTAGGCTCTTTTGTATCCCAAAACAGTTACACTGTCAGCAGAGATGGGAATTCCTAGCAGGAATTCTTATCATCTCTTGTGGAACTGTTAAAAATCACAGCATGCCTTACACAAAAGCATGCCAACAAACCACTAACACTCCTCAGCGAGGAAGCCAACGAAAACCTTTCACCACCACTAAACTGACAGAAATAGTGGAAATTTGCGAGGATGGAAGGTAACTTTTCATTCAAGTTACAGCAACTAGCTGTCAACAGAACTAACTGACCTCAGAATACTGTAAAAACACCTAATGAATGCAAGACAACCTTTGACCAACACTGGCTGATCAAGAAGAAAGGCAACTTAAAAACTAGGAAGTAGTACATGTGAAAAAAAAAAGACACAAACTTTCTCATCTTAGATGTTGTAGATGCTTGTTTTCCAGGTTCTTTGTTACAATTCTTACAATGACCTGCAAGAAGACACGTTCCTCTCCTTTCATTCCAAGTACTCCATGCATATATCCCAACACCCACTTACCATGCTAGAATGGACTGTAGCTTGCTCGATGTATCTTGCAATGCCAGTGACAAATGCATTTCTGTCTTCAAAATTAGTGTTGAAGTTTGGCTGCAGAGAAAGGAAAATACAGAATTAAATCTTTGGTAGGGAAAATCTTTGGCAGCAGCACCTCTCCCAGGCAGAAAAACTGAGAGAGCTGGCATTGGTTAGCCTGGAGAAGGCTCCAGGAGACCTTAGAGCAGCATTCCAGTACCCAAAGGGGCCTGTAAGAGAGCTGGAGCGGGATTTTTTACAAGGGCATGTAGTGATAGAAAGAAGGGATATGGAGTAGGTTTAAATTAGATACTAGCAAGAAATTATTTACTGTGAGGGTGGTGAGGCACTGGAACAGGTTGCCCAGAGAAGTGTGGATGTCCCACCTCTGCAAGGGTTGAAGATCAGGCTGGATAGGGCTTTGAACAACCTGGTCTAGTGGAAGTTGCCCCTGCCCATGGCAGGGGATTGGAACTAAATTGTCTTTAAGGTCCCTTCCACCCAAACCAGTCTATGAGAAAAGAACTAATACATTTATTGCCAGTATAAACACACTGGTTTTGGGAGGGCTTTTTTTGAAAAGCATGTACTCTTTCTTAACAGAAATGGGAAAACTCTATTTCCTACAATGACAAAATACCTGGTAAAGAAGAGATGATGGTGGAGGTTCAATACATGGCTGCTGATCTGGCAATGGTAATTCTTCCAAGAGATCCACGTTGGACAAGGCATCCTCCAGTGTTACTTGAGCAGTCATTTTGCACCTGGTTAGAAAATACAAATACACAGACAGATATGTATATACACATACATACAACTTTGTATGTGTTAGTGCACACCCAGTAAACAAATGAGTAATATGAGGAGCAGGGAGCTATTTAGATTCTGGGAAATGGGAAGTTTTCCTTCAACCACAATGGAAGGGAAACAGTCAAACTGAAACTCAGTTTTAGCATACAAGTTTAAATAAGACTAACATCCTCCTCCTTACTTTTAGGAGTTGAGAAATGTTTCTCTTCCCCCACTGCTGCAAACCAGAAATACACCAAAAACAGAGGAAAGGATGAGGTCTAATGCCCAGTTTTGAGACCATGTGCTTTCAAAGCTTATGCCCAGGTACTACAGTCAAACCACCTTCAGGAGACCAAGCTCTCAAGAGGCACCAGCAGTCTCCTGTTTCATGTCCTCAGACATCAGGATCCACTTTGGGTAGCCAGTGACAGAGAGGTCCAAAATCTTAGGGTCACTGCAATCCCCATAAACCTCAGACTGCTGTCACTGCACGAGGCTTTGAGCCAAGAACAGCAACGGGACGAAACCCGGGCAATCTGCTCTATCAACCAAGCACTGGAACAGATTGCTCAGAGAAGTACTGGAGTCTCCCTCACTGGAGATACTCAGTCACCATCTGGACACAATCCTGAGCCATGTGCTCTAGGATGACCCTCCTTGAGCAGGAAGCTTGGACCACATGACTCACTGTGGTCCCTTCCAAACAACCTGTGATTCTGTGAAACCTTAGGACGAAAATGTGGGGTGGAACAACTCAATCATCCACTTCTGTATAACGATGTACTTCTTCTCCTCAGTGGATAGAAAATTCCTGACTTTTAAGATGTATAACGATGTACTTCTTCTCCTCAGGGGATAAAAAATTCCTGACTTTTAAGGTAACACCTCCAATCAAGCTGCCTCTTTTTTTCCTACAGGGCTTTGCAAGTTACAGTCCCCCCTGCTTACCAGAGCAAAACCATGCACCATAAAAGGAGCAGCTGAGCACTGCCCTCAGCTGCAACCAGGAGGGCAGGAACATCGAGCACCCACACCCAGAGGAGCAGGACACCCCATGGAGCAGTGCCATCCCCACACACAGGGGATATGAGCAGATCTCGACACAGCTTTGCACTTTTACTGGCCTGGCAGAAACACCTCCTTCCTTTCTCTTAACTAATCATGGATTCCTGCAGAAAGTCCCACTGAAACAGCAGCTTTACCTCCAAGGAACAGCTCAGCCGACAAAAAATGAACCAAAACCCAAAGGAAAGGAAAGGAAGCATTCAGAAATGATTGCCTAGCTACCTTCAGAGGCCAATTCTGCATCCCGAGAGACTGCCACAGAGCTAATGTACCACATATGGAGAGCTCACCAACAGCTTTTTAAACAACAACCAACAGAAAGACCCAGAGTCCTGTTTCTTCTTGAAATCCCAGCCCAAGCCTTGAGTATATGAGCTGTTGTTACAATAAATACATAAATAAACGCCCATATTGTGCAATTTGTGATCCTTGCCAAAAAAGGATGAAGGACTGACAGAAGTGTTGGCTGCCAGACCTGCACCAGGATGCTTGTCCAACACCTGCCTGCACCCAGATCAAGCTTCAACACAAGAACCACAATTGTTCTCAGAGATTAGCATCCTTCCTTTGAGAAACAAACACATGCCAGAAAAATTCCTCAGCTGGGCAAAAGTCCTGTGAGGAGGATCAACTGAGCAGTTTTACCCTAGAGGAAACAGAGTGAGTTGCCAACAAGTCAGAACATCTACAGATGAGTCTACAGAGTATTTATAGGTACTCTGTATGAGTCTGAGTATCTATAAATCAAGCAAATACTCTGAAGATGTGGCCCTTAACCCCCGTACATCCTGTTTCAGAAGGCACACCTGCATGCTTCTGGCCTCAATATGCACAGAATAATCCTCCAGCATCAGCTTTCTATGTTCAGACTATCAGACATTAGACAATCTGTGGAGATTTTTTTTTTTAATACTTGGGAAATAATTTTAAAATAGAAACCAAAATCCCAGCTGACTTACACTGCCAGCTAAGTCTGGAAAATCCTCACTAACGGGCCAGAGACACAACTAGGAAGCAAAAGCTTCTTGCTGCCCTCTGTGTTGTGAAAAGAAATACAGAAGGTGCATTTTTTCAAGCCCTTCAGCATGACTTCCCAAAAACATATCACTGCTTTTTGAACCAGGAAAACATAAGTCATTGGGCACAGACAGTTACAAATATCTTCTTTTTCTGAGGTTGCTCCACTTGGCAATTCTGCCAAAGGTATGCACACACCTGGTGTTTCGCTGGCCCAGTCCGATGTCCTGCTCTCCAGCCTCTGTACTCTGGTACCCAGCAAGGCACGAAAGAGGAAGCAGCTCCTTCCTGCCCAGCTTTGGCACCCTTGCAAACGCTGAGAGGGTGTGATTCACACTTCCCTCTGCCCCCAGCAGTGAGCAGAGAGGTCTGACAGAGCACCAGAGGTGGGACAGCCAGGGCCCAGCTGCACTCACAGCCGTGTTAGCCACAGCCCACCAGAGCCAGGGACACCCCTGCACGGCCCATGTCACCTCCTGTGTGCTGTGGATACCCTGGGACCAGCAGACAAAGATTTCCTCGAAGTTCAGGGGGGTTTTCCCCTTTCTTTGATGCTGCTGGTGTTGATAAAACGAGCTCCAAAGACAACGGCTGTTTCTAATGCACAACGATGAAGAGATGGCAAAACTAGAATTTTTTTCCCTCCCTAAGCTCAGAAAAATTAATTTAAGAAAAGCTAAAATTCCCAAGACACAAAATTTGTCAGTTTTGCCTCCTTAAGAGTCATTCATTATGAGTTCTTACAGTTGAAATTACAGGGCAGGAGAGCTAATAATTTAACAGATTTCTTTTTGCCAGAGAACATAAGAAACTTCAAAGACCTACTCAAAAAAGCTAAAAAGCCTGATTAGGAGGTTACCTAAATGAGAACGGATTAAAACACTGTAGTCATACTGATCATTAATTACAGTTATGCTAGTAAATATACTGAAGCTGCAAGAATTTCTTTCTTACTAAATTCCTACAACACTGTGTTTTCAAATTTTGTACCCACCTGAGATTTTCCAGGGCAGATTTTCTCAGGTAGAAGACATGCGAGAATTACTTTTGAAAAAATCCTCCCTTTTCGTTTTGGTATCGCTGCATTATGACTCCTCATTACAGCACTAAAGTCAAAATGCACTCCAAGAACACATTTCCCTGGTCCTACACAACTCAAGTAAAAATCTCTCTCCTCTGGGATAGAGAATCACATACACCAGTGAGCTGCTCTGCTGAATTCTGGGGTTTGATGAGCACACCCAGCTTTCTAAGCAGGACAGCAACGTCTGTTCTGACTCAGTTCCTTTTTCTGGATTTCAAAGCAAGGAAATTCCTCTCTCTGAACAAGCTTCAGCCTTACAGTGCCAGAGGTTCCACCATCTCCAAGCATCAGAGGTATCGGTCCCAGGGTGTTTTAGGGACACTCTGAGTACATTAGTTCAAGGTCACTGAATAACTTGAGATAACCTTTTTCCTCAGTCTGAAGGAGATG